>NW_017731473.1:3161125-3197118 GCF_001890085.2 Hipposideros armiger | reverse complement strand
GTGCCTCCCGAGCCCTTTGTCCTGGGCACACCTGTTTCTTTTTTTTAAAGATTTTATTGGGGAATTGAGGGAGGGGAACAGTGTTGGGGAATCAGGGGCGCACCTGTTTCTTGAGCTCCGTGTACTCATGCTGCATCTGGCTGAGCTCCTTCATCAGGCGCCGGGCCCGCTCGTGATTGTCCTGGGCCACCTGTTCGATGGTTGCCATTTCCTTCTGCATGCAGCTGTTTTCCTGCTTTTGCTCCTAGCAAGAGGGAGGAAAATGACTCTGGGGCCCAGCACATGGACGTGTCGTTGTTGGCTCACACACTCACTGGCTGTGACGCCATTTCCCACGCGGGCCGCAGCGTCCTAGCTGTAAGGCAGGTGACTCTACCTGCCTCATTAGCAGCTGTGGTACAGCTGGAGTTCATACGTGCTCAGTCTGTTAGTCCAGTCTGAAGCCTAGATCTGCAACATCACTTTTGATAAGTTACTGTCCCTTTCTGAGCCTCCATTAATTGTCTGCAAAATGGGAACAATGATCCCCATCATCATAGGGTTATTGGGAGGACTGAAATCTAGACATTTGCATGCTATGTTTACAATCATGTTGCCTATCACCAGCTGTAAGGGTATCATCTTTTGGGAAACACACATGGTTGGAAAGTTCCATTCACACAACAGGGCTCCATGAATTACTCCAGAGGGGGTTAGAAAAATCCATTCCTGGGACAGTCCCTACTGCTACACATCTGCCTCCATTCACCATAAACTGTTTGGGACTCATCTGAGTATCATCTCCCAAAATTTATTTCAGGGATAAAAGCATGCTAGATTGAGCTTCGTGGTTTTGGGGTAATGATTAATTAAAGCTAGTGTTGACTGAAAAGGGCAGGATGAGAAAAATCTGTGAGCAATGACTGCAGCTGTGTAAATATGTCTTCAGAAGCCTTCTTTCTCCCAAGCCCCCTCTCCCCGCAGTGGAGGGGTAAGCAGAGGTTTGCTAGTGAGGAGTCCTCTCTGCTTTGTGCTGCCATTGTCCGTTCACATGACCATCTTTCCAGCCAGCTAGTCAGAGCTCCTTGGAGCTGCAGCCTGACTCAGGCGAAACCTGCCATTAGCTTCAAGAACAAAATATGCATAAATACACCCAAAACAACAGAGGCTAGGGACTGGGTGGACAGGTAATCTGTTTACTTTGCAAGTAGTGTTTTAGTGTAAACATTTAAATGCATCACTTCCTTACAAATTGCCAGGGCACTGGGTACTCACAAGGAGGTTTTTCTCCAGCTGACTCCGCTGGATCTTAAGTGCTTCCTTCAGGCTCAGAACCTGTTTCTCAGCTTTCTTTCGTTCGGCCAGGAACTGGTTCCGCAGGAGGCTAAAGTCGGCCCTCATAGAGTCCATCTCTTTCTGCAGAGCCAGCAGCTCATTTGATTTTTCCATTAATTGCTGCTCCCGTTCTGAAAGCTGGTGTTCTGGAATGAGCATTTTTAGTAGTTTAGTGAGAGGCCCTGGGCTGGCTTTGGGCAGACTGCATGACAGGTCACCCACTCCCCGTCACTGAGTCTTCCACGTCTCCCCTAACCCACATCAGAGCTCCAGAAAAAGGCCCCGATGAAGGTGCCTCTTGACATAATCGGTTCCCGGTGGGCTGATTCCAAAGTGATAGAGAGCTGTTGTCTCCCTTGAGTCTTTGACTAAAAGCAGCACCAATCCTGAGGTGCAGGAAACATGGAACGGACTGCCAAAGTGTTTTTATAAACCTGGATTTCAGTTTTTATTTTTTCATGTGGGAGTCAAACCAGCAGGCTTGCAGTTAAGAGCCCATGCTTTATCCACTGAGCCATCCGGGCAGCAGCTCAGCTCAAGGTGCCGAGTCCAGTCCCAGCTGCGGGTGGGCGTAGCCCACCATCGAACAGGCAATCTTGTCATTAGAAGCACGTGCTCTCACCAGCTGAGCCATCCTGCCACTCGTTAGCTCAGTGGCAGCTCAGCTCGGGTGAAGCTCACTGGTCCATGTGGGAATCGAACCAGCGACCCTGTTGCTCAGAGCTCGGCCGGCCCTAAACCTGGATTTTAATAAAGGGAGGCGCACCATGCTTCTTCCTTCACAGGACGCGGTGCCATGGAAAGATCACAGGGCTTGGAGCAGTCCAAACCCGATTTCCCAGGGGGAACCTATCTCCTGGTGTTCAGTGGGAACCATGTATGCAAGTATCTAGTACATAGTGAGTACTCAATAAATAATGCTTATAAATAAATAATGCAATTTATAATGCTTATAAATTACACATTTTTCTGGTCACCCTCTTTAGAGTAACACCCTATCCAGATTTCACGTTGACACCCTGGCATTGTCACACTCAGCATATTTGTTAAGTTTCATTTTCATAACAAAAAGTTGGGTCTGGTTCTATTAAGAGCTCCCAGAGAAAAAGAAATAATAACTCTTTCAGATCTCCAAGTGCACTGAGTTCACTCGGGGAGACATTTTCTGAGCATTATTAAACCCTGCAGCCTATGAAAGAAAAAACACTTACTGATGTTAGAACAATCATTTACCCTGGATTCCCATGTCAAACGCGTGTACATATGGCTCAAGAGAGAACAGACAGACCCAAAGTCAAATACCTGTATTCTGGTAGTTGTCAAATTTGACAGAAATTTGTCACTGTCAAATTTGGATAGAAAATAATTAATATTGTTTTTTTCACTGGTTGAGATAAAATGGGTAATAGTTCCCCAAACTCATAAATAATGTACTTCACAAAAAGCCTTTGGAGCCCCTTTTGGCACTTCTTCGCCTTATTGCCCCTTTCTCGGGACAGTATTCTCAAAGACGGCAATACGTCAAGTGAAAAGGCTTAACAGTCAGTCTCGGGATCAAATGGGAACCTTCCTGCCCTGCTGTGCTGCTCCTTCCCGGGCAATGGCTGCGTCTCCCTTCCACACCCCACAAGACAAGCAGCAGGGCGCCCCCCACCCCCACCCCTGCAGAGCGCTGTCCCAGAACACGTACTGGTTTGGGCGAGTGTCTTCTCCAGGGCCTCCCGCCACCTGTCCTCCTCCTGCAGAGTCCTGACACGCTCTTCAGCCACCAACAGCTTTGTGAGCACCTGGTCCAGTTTGCTTTTCTCATCTGTTAGTTCCTTTTCCAGCTGGTGCTGCTGCTCCTTCAGTGCCACTTTACTGGCTTCTAATTTTTTTTCTTCACTTTCTCTCTCTTTCTGGAGCCTTTGAAACATCTAAATAGAGAACAACCTTAGTTAATCATAAAAGAACAAATAGTGTCCCAGATGAGGGGACCTTCATGAACACTAGACAGATTCCAGTTCAACAGAAAGTAGGAAACAGCCCACGTGACAGGCAGGGAGTTCCCTTCACAAAGGTGATCAAGCAGAGCCTGGGAAACCATGTGGCCAGCACGTGAGAAGGGAATTCAAGCAGCACATGGCATGTGGCCATCAAGCTTCTTCACAGGACCAATGTTCTAAGGTCTTAATGGTCCACACATAATACCGCGGGAGGCAGAGCTTGTGTACAATCCCCGCTGCTTACACAGGGCAGTTCAGGGAGGCTAGTTCCAGGGCCTGGTACTTCTCAGCAGGTTTCTGCCAGGGATAAAAGCTCACACTCGTGACAAAGTGTTTCCTGTTATGTAAAATCATGAATGTGAAATACCATGTTTTGTTGGGCTAGTTTGGCCTTGTTTTCCTCAATCTCATTCTGGAGCACTTGAAGCTCTTGCTGTTTGGTCTCCCCCTCTTTTCGGCAGTCGTCCAGCTTCTTTAACCACTCACTGATGCCCTTCTGGAGCCTGGCCTGCTCACTGAGCAGCGTGTCCTTTTGTGTGGTGGCGTGGAGCAGGTCCTATGGGTGAGAGAATACACTGAAACACTGACGTGCCATCTTTACTAGAGGTGGCTGGTGCCACTCCAGAATCTACTGAGTCTGACAAAACGAGAAGCATAAAAGTTCCATATCCTTCATTATCTCAACAAACTTATACAAAGGTCCCCAAAACCCAATCATTGGCATTCCTCTTTTTAGTGCCTAAAAAAATAAGTAGACAGAAGATGTCAGAACCTCAGCAAGAGACTCAGTTCCTCTGGGCTTTAGTTGCCTTGTCACCAAGGAGGGAACAAACACCACCCACCTCACAGGCTTGCTATGAAGATTAAGAAAAGCTGTGAATAAGGTTAATTCTTATTGAAAATGAACCTGGAGTCACAGTTTTGTTACCATTTGAAATATTTGTACAGGTTAAAAAACTTAGAAAACAATACACACATATTTCTTTCTTCAAGGAACCTAAATTGAGCATTTCTGAACAAGTGACCGTATTTCTAACGACAACAAGTTACCTTATTTTTTTACAGTCTCAAGAACCCATGTAAGACTTTCTAAAAGATAGAATACTTTGATTTTAAGTTTCATACATCTTAGAAACACAGACTCCTAAAGGTAGATGGAAGGTAATTTAGATATCTAATCCAACCCCAAATCCTAACTCACATAGTGGAAACTGAGGCCCACAACTTGCTTGAGGTTCTTTGAAACTCAAATTATAGCACTATTGTCACAGGACAACACTGAATTGTGTTTAAGAAGATGATCAGAAGTACAAGAGTCAAGAATTCAGGCAGGCCGAGTGGCTCAGTTGGTTAAGAGCGTGAGCTCTGAGCACCAGGGTCGCTGGTTCGATTCCCACATGGGCCAGTGAGCTGCGCCCGAGCTGAGCTGCCGCTGAGCTGCCAACAGGTGGCAGGATGGCTCAGCTGGTGAGAGCACGTGCTCCTAACAACAAGGTTGCCGGTTTGACTCTTGCAGGGAATGGTGGGCTATGCCTACCTGCAACTAAGATTGAACACGGCACCTTGAGCTGAGCGGCCACGAGCTGCCAACAGGCAGCCGGATGGTGACTGGACTTGGAGCTGAGCTAGCTGCGCCCTCCACAACTAAGACTGAAGGACAACAACTTGGCTGTTCCCTTCCCCAATTCCCCAACACTGTTCCCCTTCCCTAATTCCCCAATAAAATCTTAAAAAAAAAAAAGAGTCAAGAATTCGCTCTATTCAATATCCAGTATCTGACAAGATGGAGGTCTCGATCTGGCAGTTACTGTGCAGCTCAGTGAGGGATGACATCTAAGCCCAGCCTTCGGAGGCCTCATCTGTGCCGCAGATAAGAGATGGTCCGTCTGGCCCCTAAAGCCCCCAGAGGGGTTACAGAGGGGTTGGGCTCTGCTCTAGCCACCTCCTTATTTACTAACTTTGAGTAAAACATTTGAATCAAGAGTTCTAGGGCTAACATAAACCAGAAAATCACTGCTCTGCATCAAAATTGTCATGTATATGGTATTTGTGTTATGTAAATAGCCCTATGGGACCTGCTGGTATGAAAAGGAACTGACCGACTTTACCTGCTATTTCAACCAATTCTCTGCCTGCCTTCAGGATACTGCTGGAAGATTACATGTTAGGCTTACCTGTTTTGTTAGGTTCAAATGGTCTTGGACGTCAGCCACGTCCTCCTGGAGTGAGTTCAGTGCTTCTCGTTTTTCTACAGCAATAACATTTACATAAAATAAGAAATGCATATATATGCATTTTCCAGATTCTCATCAGCTCGCCCCCACAGTAGAGTGGAAGTGAATTTAAATGTATTTCTGTTAAATGTATGACTATGTCATACTATCTAATTAAAGGCCAAAAAAGAGAGAGGTACATGCACAACCCAGATCTGGGCTTGGAGCCCAGGTTTTTAAAGACTTCCATGTTCAAAACCTTACAAATTTCTTTTATAAATAAATACCTAGCGTTAAAGAGGTGCATGGTTTAAAATCAGGTACCTTCCACATTGCTAGTAAAAATGTAAATTTGGTACAACCTTTCAGGAAGACAATTTGGGAATAAATTTTATATTTATACTGGTTTTATCACTTACTAGCTGTGTGAGCTTGAGCAAGTCACTTCTCTCTTAAGCAAGTGACAAGGAAACTAAGCTTAAGTTGCCTCATCTGTAAATGGGTAAAATAATAATTTTTATCTCATGAAAATGTTATAACGATTAAATGAGAAAATGCATGTAAAATACTTGTATAAGGTCTAAGATATTGTAGGTGCTCAATAAGTACATTAGCTGGAATCACCTAGTGACTTCTAAATAACCATGAATAATTATAAAGATTTGGTTATAAAGATATTATTTGCATCTTTGTTTTTTCTTTCTAAAACTATACAAACATACATCCCTAGGAAAAATCTGGAAGGATATTTGCCAAACTGTAAACAGGAATTCTAAGGGGTGAGGTCAATAGTAATTTTTATTTCATCTTTTTCCTGTTTTTAAATTGTTCTTTAAGGAACATCAATCAGTTTTTTTTTTAAAAAACAGCTTTGAGATATACTATATATACCATGTATTTCACCCATACAATTCAGTGGCTTTTAGTATATTCACAGATCTGTGCAAAATCACTGCGATCTAATTTTAGAACATTTTTGTCACTTCTAAAAGAAACCCCAGGCCCCTTAGCGTGATTTATTTCTGAAATGAGGAAAATCAAACCATTAAAGAAGACTAATGGGAGGAAGTCACAGGGCCCCGGCCGCGCTGCCTCGTACCTTGTAGCTGCTGCTGCATTGCTGCCATGTCTTTATGCAGCGAGAGCTTATCTTGGTTTAGTTGGTCTAGTTCCTGCTGCAGTTTTCTGACACTCAATTCCAGCTTTTGTAAGTTTGATCGCTCCATTTTGCTGCTCTCTTCTGTGGCTGCCACAACCCTGCCATCCCAGCACATAACAGTCAGATTGCCAAATATAAGCTGTTCAAGCACACACACGAGACAGCTGAGGACCAGTGCTACGCTTTCACAAGGCAGTGACGGAGTCTGAGTGATTACACATCTTAAAACATTTAAAGCTCTTCAGCTCATTTTCAAAAGAAATCTTATTTTCAGCTTTCCAAATACGAGATTTTTAAAAAAGTTAATTCGCTAAATTGAAGTTTTATAAAAATCAGGGATAAAAACATGACTAGCACTCAGAATTCCAGAAATGTCAGTGATGAACATGGATCTCTTCTGACAAGTGTAAAGCAGGGAACATAATTGTGTGTATAATAGGATTTGTGCAAAACCAGACATGCATGAGCACACATTCTTGTACATAAGTGGAATTAGAGTATGGACTTGTCTGGTTTCTTTCACTGAGAATAATTCCTTTGCGATTCATCTATGTGTGTGTATCAACTCCAGCGCTTGTTAGTGCCAAGCAGTATATCATGGTATGGATATATTATAATTTGTCTGTCCATTCACCAGCTGCTGGATATTTACGTTGTTTCCAGTTTTTGGCTATTGCAAATAAAAACTGCTATGAACACTGGTGTGCAGTCTTTGGATGGACATATGCTTTCCCATCTCATGAGTAGATACCTAGGAGTGGAACTGCTAGCTCTTTTGGAAGGTGTATGTTTGAATGTTTAAGTAACTGCCAAGCTATTTTCCAAAGTGATCTTACTAACATTTGACATTCCCACCAACCGCATGGGTAAGTTCCTCGCTAACACTTGGTGTGGTGAGTTTTTAGTTTTAGCCATTCTAATAGGTGTGTAATGATATCTCATTGTGCTTTTAATTTGCATTTTCCTAATGGTTAATGATACTGCACATCTTTTTATGTGCTGATTTGTCACCCATATATCTTAAGTGAAATATCTGTTTAAATCTTTTGTTTAAATCTTTTTGTTTAAATCTTTTTGTTTAAAAATCTGTTTAAATCATTTGAAAAATTAGGTTGTTTGTTTTCCATTTTTGAGAGTCCTTTATATATATATTCTGGGTACAAGTCCTTTATCATCAGATACTTGGTTGCAAAGATTTTTCTTCTAGTCTGTGACATGTCTTTTCATTATCTTAACAGTGTCTTTTGAGGAGCAGAAGTTTTAAGTTTTGATGAAGTCCAATTTTATCAATTTAGTCTTTTATGGATCATGCTTTTGGTGTCATATCTAAAAAATTTTGCCTAACCCAAGGTCACAAGGCTTTTTTCCTAAGTTTTCTCCTAGGAGTTTTATACTTAGGTTAGGTTTTACATTTATGTTTATGGCCCATTTTGAGTTAAGTTTGATATATAATCTGAGGTATGTATTGAAGTTCATTTTTTTGGTTTTGAATATGCAAATGTTTCAGTGGTATTTTTTGAAAAGATCATCTTTTCTCTATTGAAAAAAATGGTTTTGCATCTTTGTCAAAATTTGCTGTCCACATATTTGTGAGTTTACTTCTGGACTTTTGTTCCATTGATGTATTTGTCTATCTTCACACCAATACCAGTGTTTTGGTTACCATAGCTGTACACTAAGTCTTGAAATCATGGAGTGTTAGCCCTAAACTTTTGTTTGCTTTTTCAAAGTTGTTTTGGTGCCATAGCTAAAACGTTTTAGATTCTAATCTAGGTCCTTTACATTTCCATATGAATTTTAGAGCCAGACTGTCAGTTCATATTTTAAAAGCATGTTGGGATTTTGATTGTGATTAATTTGAAACTATAGATCAAATTGAGAACTGAATCTTAACAATATTATCTTCCTACCCACAAACAAGATATATATGTATCTCCATTTATTGCATCTTCCAGCATGTACTATTTTACTTAAAAAACCACAACAGGTTATTTAAAAAATTGCTTTAGGGAAAAAAACCTAAAAGCAAATTCACCCCTAAATGTTATTGGTGATTGGCATTATTTTACTGAGTTTGTGGGGTATTTTTTTTTTCCTTTTCTCTATTTTCCAATTTTTTAAATACTATGTTTATAATGCATTAGCTTTCAAGAAGTGATCTTGCAAGCTTATTTGTTCCTGCTCTCACCGTTTGGTTTGTGCCAACTTCTTGTCCCAGATGTCACATTTCTCTTCAAGATCTTGCTTTTCTTTGCACAAAGATTCAACACATGATTGTAATGCTCGGATCTCAGCAGTCATTTGCTCTATTTCCCGTTTGTCCCTCTCGAGGAGCTGCTTCTGCCTCTCTATTTCCCCTTTCTGTCGCAGGGCTGTCTGCTGCAAATTCTCTAGCTCCAGTTTCTCCTAAATCAAATAAAGGAGAACTCAAACATGCTGGAAGACAAAGACTACAGTTTGGTTATGGGTAAAATGGCTTTGTTTATTACCTCTAGCACTTCAACCTGAGTCTTCTCTAATTCAGACATCTTTTGGTCATGTTGTAGCTTCAAACCTTGTAGCTCATTGTTTTCAAGGTGCAACATGTCTAGAATATTCTTTAGTTCTAACAGAAACAAAGCATGGTCTATGCTATTAAATGAACTTGAAAAGATTTACAAAATGAAAGAGAAAATAATGCTATTTACTGATACAAGAAACAATAGATAATCGAAAAATATTTGTTGTGCTGAATTAATGAAGCTAATTAATTGTATTTTTAATGAAAAAATCCTTCAGAAGTATTGCTAAGCATTAATTTTAACAAAACATTTTAACAAAACCAGTAACAAAGATCTAGTTTTAAAAGCATTTACCCCACCTAAAAGAATTTTAATAAAAATAAATAGGAATAACTTTAAAATATAAGTCAAGATTTATATAACAATTTTTTGTCCCTTGAAATATAAAATTTTAAACACTAACTCTTTTACTGATTATAAAAATATTTGCTCACTATAGAAAATTTGAAACAAAAAAGTATAAATGAAAAAACCAAAAACCCATCATTATCCCACTATCCAAAGATGATTACTATTGCAATAACATTTTGATTTTATTTCCTCCCACAGCACACATACATACACACACACATATATTTTTAAATGAATTGGGTCTATACTCTGTATTTATCTATTTTTTTACTCTCATTAGCATTTCTGTATGTCATTAAATGTTACAAATATGGCTTTTAAGTTGGATATGTTTCCAAATTTTGTCATAAATATTGCTGCAAGTAACCAACTAAACCAGCTTAATTTGTGAAATAAGGAAATAAAAGCTTACTTTTCTTAAAAAAAAATAAATATTGTTATGACATGCATATAAATGCTTGCCCTCTCTAGAAAACTAGAAATGGGCTAAATGGTTCAACAGGTGTAAATTTTAAGATATTTGAAACACTGGGGTAGTGTTCCAATTTTATACTCCAATCAACAGCCTAGAAGTAAGTGCTCTTCTCCCACCACATCTTGGTCAGCAATGAATATGATTATTTTGCTTTTAAATAAACATTATCAATTTGAATGGCAGAAAATATCATATTCCTTTTATAATCTGCTTTTATTTGCTTGTTAGTAATAAGATTAAACTTTAAAAGAAGTCTCTTTGACCATTTGTATGTTTTCTGTGACCTGGAATATAGACATTTCCAACCTCAGACTTTATATGATTGTTTTCCTTTAAACTTACCAGCTTTATGTTTAGACATTTTCCCTACAACTACCTGAAGATTTTCTTCCTCTTTTTCAATTTCCTGCATTATAAGTGTAAGTTGGGTTTTCTTTTCACTAATCTGTACATTCAGTTCTCCTTTCTGAAAACTCAGTTCTTCCAGAAGAGATTTTACTTCCTGTACAAAAAAAAAAAAAAAAGAAAGAAAGAAAAAAGTAAACCCCCCACACACAAAATTATGAATGGAAATTACTTTAGTATCAGTTCTGTTATTAACTGTCTGATTTCATAGAAATTCTAATTTGGAAACAAGCTCATTTTTGCCTTTTATGTCAAGAGCAGCACTATATTTTACACTAATACATTTGTGTATAATAGAAGAAAGTAATATACCACCTTCATTTACTATGTATATGCAATATTTGCTCTGGGAAAGGCAATGTGCTATAGAGCAAAAAGGCGGATTCAGATATAGCCCCTGCCCTTAAGGGGCGCAGGCCTTGTGGGGAGTAGGGTAGGGAACATAAACATGATCACGAAAGGCTAAGATGCCCTAGGAAACGTGCAGAGCTAACAAACTCAGAAGAGAGAGAAACTCCTTCCAAGGTAAAGGAAGCTGGGGAAGTCTTCTAAGCATGAAGTTGGACCATGAAAAATGGATAGGATCTAGGCATTCCCAGAAAGGGGTTTCCTGGAGAAGAAGAATATGGTAACAGCACAGAGACAGAAAACCTTGGGCACATCCAGAAAACATTGGGGGAATGGGGGGGAGCTACAAATGGCAGCCACCACCAAAATGATGTTATGGAGAGGTCGAGATTCAGGAATTTATATTGGCATTTGGTGGGGAGCCAATGAAAATACCTCAAAATAAACCTCTAGCACTATCCTAGGACTCTTAAGAAAACCCACTGAGAAATATACCCTTATGTGACTGCACTTCTCAGCTACTTCAGTCTCTCCCAGTGTCAGCGCTTCTTGGAGGTCAGCTTTGGCCTGGACCATGCTTCCTTGGAGTAGCTGCACCTCCTCCTTCTTATGTCCTAGCTGCCTGTCCAAGAAGGCCATCTCCTGCTGCTGAGCTGTCACCTGCATTACAGGAAAGGGAAGGATGCAAAGCTTACAAAGGACATGCAGCTTTCAGTGCTGAGATGGAGAATAGTTAGTCCAGCTAAAGGTTGTGAGTACAAATTAGGAGCTAGCTCGGTTCTATTGGGTTGTCAGAAAAGTCATGACATATTTTTTCTATGTTTTCTATTGTGAAAATGCGTCATGACTTTTCCGACAACCCGATAATTATCCTAGCTGCAAGACTCAGGAAAGCCAGGCTGGATGTACAGGCACGAAACACCTAATAAAGACCTTGAGCTCACGTCCATAAAATCACTCAGATCCCAGGAAACAATAGGATAATAACGATTATCCCTCAGGTCATGGTTTTTCAAAGAACTTTCATATCTATACCTTATTCCACTTGACAAGGACCTTGGCAATGGAAGTTAGGCAGGGATTTTAATTTTTTTTCATTTTTTAAATTTAAAAATTAGTTACAATTTTAAGGGCAACATGTGGTTGTTTATAGAAAAAGCAGAAAATGCAGACATGCAAAAGGAAGAGAATGGAAGATCCTCACAATCCCCCTTATCAGATGACCAGTTTCATACTTTTGTATAGACTAAAAATACAAACACAAGTTGAGTGTTCATAAACATATTTCTCACAAATCATCTCAGTATATCCTGTTCTCAGAGTCGCTTCTTTTACTCAGTCATATATTGCATTGAGTTGGGACTCAAATATGGGTTGGGCTCTACTCTCAATCACTAGGATATATAGCCCCATTTATGCTTTATACTTAACTTTGTATTTTCCAGTCTTAGCTACAATCAAACGTGTATTACATGTTATAATCGTCACATGAATGTAGGTTTCAAAACAACATGAACTGGTTTTTCAGGTGTCTGTTGCCATACCTGGCTTCTCAGCTTCTCCAGCTCTGCTCTCTTGGCTTGCAGGAGGGTCTCGGACTCTTTAAGGACCTGCAGGTGGTCATCCTCATTGCGTTCCGCGGCCTCAATGTCTTTTTGCAGCTTCTGCAGCCTACAAAGCACGCACTACTAGAGCAGATCCGAAGGGAAACTCCACCCAAAGAGCGTCTTCCAGCACCAGCCCCTAAAGGCCCCACAGATGCCCCAGAACTTACTCTCCAGTCAGTGTTTCCTTCTTCTTGTTTAGACACTGGAAGTCGGAGTCTTTTGCTGCAACAACTTTGTTTATTTCTTTCAAGATTTCTTCTTGTTTGATTTTGTGCTGCTCCAAATCCTTTGTGTCAGCCTGGAGCAATCTAAAACACAACCGAGGGGCCGGCTGAGTGGCTCAGTTGGTTAAGAATTGGCTTAGGAGCGCGAGATCTGAGCAACAGGGCCGCTGGTTGAATTCCCACATGGGCCAGTGACGCTGTTCCCGAGCTGAGCTGTCACTGAGCTGCCAACAGGTGGTAGGATGGTTCAGCTGGTGTAACAACAAGACTGCCTGTTGGATGGTGGACTACGCCCACCCGCAACTAAGACTGAACTCGGCACCTTGAGATGAGCTGCCGCCCGGATGGCTCAGTGGATGGGGCGTGCGCTCTTAACAACAAGGCTATGGTTTGACTCCCACATGGGATGGTGGCTACGCCCACCTGCAACTAAGATTGAACACAGCACCTTGAGCTTAGAGGCCACGAGCTGCCGATGGGAAGCCAGATGGCGACTGGCGCCCTCCACAACGAAGACTGAAGAACAACTTGGCCAGTCCCCTTCCCCAATTCCCCAACATCCCCAATTCCCCAACAATGTTCCCCTCCCCCAATTTCCCAATAAAATCTTTAAAAAAATAAAAAAAATAAAAAATAAAAAAACCACATCCGATTATTCCCTCCAGACCCCTTAGACTTCACATGCATTATCTGTCATAAAGCAGTTATCATCCTCTTAGGGCCAAGCTTCTCATTTATCTCACCGAATACATCAGTGGCTGAGGGATCCACCTACCTGAACTGCTGGTCGGCTTTGACAAGGTTAACAGCAGTTTCCTGAGCTCTCCTTTCTAATTCCTCAGCATCTTTCTCGGTTTGCAATAAATTTCTCTTGACATCAGTGAACTTTTCCACAGCATGTTTTGTCTAGAAAAGAAACTGCCATTAAAAGCCATTCAGTTATAATACTCTCTCTCAGTTATTGGCGGTGTACATTGGTATAACTCTTGGAAAACGATGAGGCAATACAGAAGGACTGACAAAAATGTTCATTCACTTTGACTCTCCCAATCCTAGAAAAGAATTCAGAAGAACTGCTACACAAAAATGCTCACTGTATACTGAAATAATATGAGGACAAATAATAGATTCAGCAAGGAATAATGCGTCAACACAATGGAATGTTGTGTAGCCTTTAAAATGAGAGATGATGTGGCAAATGGAAGAATGTTAATGATATTATGTTGACTGAAAAACATACATTTAAAATGGTGTAAGCACTGTAAGAGCAACTATATAAAACTGCATCTGTGTCAACAAAGACAGAAAGGTTATGCAAAAAGAAAAGAATCATCTGAGGGTGGTGAGCCTGGATGTTCTTATTTAAAAAATAATCTGTAATATTATTATAGGTTATGTTTTTCAATTAAAAATATCTACCCAATTAAGTGGCAGTGAAGTGATTTTACCCATATTCCCTCCAAACAGAGATTCTGGCTGTACTCTAGATATTCATCATGTTAATTTAAACCTCATTCATCTCAAGATGATTTAATTATGGCTGAGAAACACAGATATGAAATACTTTTAAAGTATTTCAAAAATCTTCCTATACAAGATTTGGCAAAACCAGTAATTTTTGTTTGTTTATTAACTTGGTTTCTTTTTCAGTCTAAAATAAGAGGCTTAAAACAATGTCACCAAAGGTCCAAAAATAGAGTTTGTTTTGCACCTGGTTGAGAAGTGACTCATCTTCAGCTAAAAAACTCAAGTTTTGCAATTGCACTAAAGTCAGAGGCGTCTGTATGTTAAACTATATCAAATATCCCATGTGGATACAAAAGGGCTGGCAAGCTCCCAGAGAGCTAGATATTTCTTCACTCTACTTCTTTCCATTTCAAAAGGCTGGTTTCTGTCAGTTTCCTCGCAAAGCATTGGACAAAACTCACTACACACTCCAGAATGCCAAGTTTCCAAAGTAGTTTTTTTTATCTCCTTCTATGTCAGGTTTTAACATGTCTGGCACATTCCTTACAAAATGCAGCACTTCCTCCCTCCCTCTTTCTCCTTAGCAAGCTGCCTCCCTGAGTCATTTTGGGAGGATGAAGGGGTATGAGCTTAGTAGCCTTGGTTATCTTGCTATCTCTGCCTACAACCGGGATCATCAATTTTCTTTTGTGTACCAGTGATCAATTTTTCTCTAGCCTGCTCACATCTATTTTCTCTCACACCAATCTAACAGGTAACAGAAGAAGGAACTGGTCATCTGAAAAGAGAAGAGGGTATTTTTCCATTCTTATGAAAGCCATCACACACAGAATTTCTTTAATAAGTCCTTCATTTCAGTTCTTGGGTAATAGATTTCTATTCATTTAAATCAATCCATATTGAAATAACAGTATAAAAATAGTAGTTACTGAGGTGCTTCATATGGGTACTGGTGTTCTGTCCTGGAATTCTCATCTGACTAAAAAAGCTCTCTTGGCGAAGCAGAACTTGAACTGTGTGACCCTGGGCCAGTTACCAGCCTCTCTGAGCTATATCTGTGTCCTGGGCTAACGACCATCTTACAACCATCTTACAGGGTTGCCAGGAAGGTTAAATAAAATGCTATTTCTGAAAAAGCCAATGTGTGGCCATAGCAGGGACTCAATAAAAGGTAGCTCCTTTTCCTCCTTGCCTTCGTTTTGTGTGGTAGTCTCAAGAATACTATCTCAGACCAAAAAACAAAAAAACAACAACTTGATTTTATATTATTGACTTAGAGAACAAAGACTAGGAGTCCTGTAAGGTCCACTGTTGCTTTATAAGAATATAAGATTGACCTAGTTAATAAATACAGACATCAAAGCTAAAATAATTTAAAAAGAGACTCACACAAGATAAGGAACTGGTGTGTGTCTGGCACTAATGACTTCAAGAGTTTTAAATATGCTGCTTCATGTGATTCAGACTGAACAACCCAGGCATTCTCAGCCTAGATCTACGGACGAGGGAAGCAAAGCTCAGGGACTTCAGTGACTTGCTCAGATTCTTAGAGCTACTTAACTAGCAGAGTCCAGCCTGGACCCTGGTTGTCTGACTTGGACAACTGTGCTCTTATCATATTTCCTTTCTAATCCTTCAGGCTGACTCACCCCAAACCACAACTGAACGTACTTTCTCTTTCGTGCATAAAAGTTCACTCTCAGCTTCCGCCAGCAGTCGGTCAGCTTCCCTGAGCTCTGCCCGACGTTTCAGAAGGGTCTTCTCGATGCACTCAATTTCATCTACAATATCTTCATGGTGTTTGAGTGATTTTTCCATTTCTAGTTCATTCATAAGACTCTCCACATCTCCATCAATGAAGTCTCTAAAAGAATTATATACACATTAAGAGATTTTAAATGTAGACAATATAGACACATGTAGCCTAACTGATAAAAAGATGCACAATGATTTTCTAACGTTATATGAGAAATGGTAGGAGAGGCAGCTACACTTGGTTATGCTCGAGTTTTATGTTCACCTTTTTATTCAACATGTCATCCTATTGACAATAAGTGTACAACATGTTATGGTGTATGATGCACTTTTTTTGTCCTTTTTAATATAAAGAGTATTTTTTTGTTTGCACTTGGTCAAGACAATGTTGATACTTCCGTTCTTCTGTGGTATAAAAATAAAACAAATCACTACTACAATAATCATCTATTTCCTCAAAACTATCCTTTAAGACCCAGCTGCTCCAAAGACCACCTAATTTTGTCTGTTTTCCTAGAGTAAAATTATGGCGATGATATCTAACAAATCAAAAAACATGACATGGGATTCGGTAACTCAAAGCTATCATGTCAAAATTATTTGAAAACTGGACCATCTATGTGGGAAGAACATGAAAATAAATTCATCGATATATTAACAGATTCTTTTTAAATGAAGGCATAGAGATGATATTTAGTTTTTCTTTGAACATTTTTGTGTTACCAGATTCCCTAAAATGATCATTTATTATACTTTTATATCTGGGAAAAGAAGTAGTTACTGCCCTACTATCCTCACCCCCCAACATACGCATACACCTACAAAAATAATAGATATAACCATCCCCCAAACCTGCAAACATCTAGTCCCAATCTTTTGCTGGTGTGGTCCCTGCTTTCCCCCGCAAGGTCTGTTAGAAGGCAGAGAGCGTATCTAGCTCACCCCTGTGTCCTCCACAGGTCTCCCTCGCAACCCTGGTGCTTGGGCGAGCCTGACTTAAATGACAAAAACTGGGGAACTGTCATAATTCATTGGCCACTGCAGAAGATGGGCTGCTACACAAATGGCCACTCAGCAGAGACTGATGTGTTAACAGGCCCACACCTGGTGCTGCAGCTACTTATAACATGGTGTGAACAGTACTAAGCCCAATGCTGTCAACCCCAAACTGTGGGCGCCTGAGATGAGACTTTGTGTAACGGGAACCCTGACCTTCATCTGGAAAGACAGGCTGGAGTTAGGCAGGGGGGGAGACATTTTAGGCAGAGAACGGGGTGTGCAAAGGTGGGGAGGCAGAAGAAAACGTGGTGCCTGAGGAAACCAAGGCAAAGTAAGTATGGCCAGAACGAACATGGTGTGTGGGAGAGAAGGACAAACAAAACGGGCAGCACTCAGATCTTGGCGGGTGGTGTATGTTCTGATGGGACCGAGCGTCACATGGGAGAGTGGCATATGAGATTTATAGCCATGTCGAGGTAGAAAGAGAGAGAGACTAGACAGGGAAGGCCAGTATGGAAGCTGTTACAATGACTCAGGCTGAGGCTGATTAAAAGCCAGCAGTGGAGATGAAAGAAGGGGACTAGGTGAAGAGCTGTCGGTACAGAGTGAGCAGGACTTGGAGGCTAGCTGGATGCCTGGGGGCCTGAGGGGAAGGGAGGAGTTGAGGAGACTTGGTATGCTTTTGGCCAGGTAACTGGACAGGGGGGACAGTTGTGCCACTCTCCAGGACAGACTACAAGAAGAGCTGAATTGGATTATTGGCTAAGAGAATTTAGGCTTACACTGTCCAATATGGTAGTCACCATGTGGCTATTAAATTCAATTCTTTCCCTCAGCTCCATGAGCCGTATTCTAAGCGCTCAGTAGCCACACGTGGCTAGTGGCTATTGTTTTGGACAGCACAGATTAGAACATTTTCAAGATCACAGGAAGTTCTACTGACGACACTGATTTACATTACCTTAATGAACAAATACTATATTCATCCGAATTATAAAAATAAAATGGCTAGTAACAATTACTTTCGCTGTTGATGCTTCTGGATGGTTCTATGTAATTCTTCTACTTCATGCTCTAAGTCTTTCTTCTCTTGCAAAAGATCATCAATGTTGTGATGCAGTTCTTCCATTTCTTTCTCAGACTGCCGCTTCGATGCTCTCATCCACCGTTCCTGTTTCTTTGATTTTAAATGCTGCATTATGTCTTCTAATCTAGAAACTTCACTCTCCTGAACAAAGAAAAAAAAAAAGCAATACTGAAACATCACCTGATGTCTTCCCTCTTTCCTGCAATTAACTGTGGTTAAAGTGGCATGTATATCTGACCCAAAAATGGGGGTAAGCTTTTAAGGCTGCAGTATAAAAAGAAAAATTAAGTTGAGCCATTTTTTTCACATACTATAGATGAAATTAGTAGACTAATAAAGCTTTTAGCTTTTCTCTCTGTCCAACTACGGTTGATACACATTCACCAAGCGCCTCTGGTCGATAGCCTCTGCCTCGAGCTCGGCATCTAGCAGAAGATACACAGGGAGCTCTCTCTCCTCCAGGCACATGGGAGAGGAGCTATCTGAGAAGGCTGCCCACAGGGAGAGGTGCTTTGCCTGGGTTTTGAAGAATAAAGGAAATGGAAAAGACCTAAACTGAAGAGATAACGAGCAAATACAAGTGCACCTGGGAAACTAGAGAAACAGCTGGGTACTGTTGGAGATAAAAACCAGCTTAAGAGATCATCAAATGCTGAACCAGCAGAATTGCTACAAATCTAATGTGCACTGAAAAACTGCAAGATAATGTGAATGACTGTCATTTTTAACTATGTAAATATACACAGTCCCTTTGAAGTCAGTCTGACCCATTAAAAGGGGGCTGGTGGCTGGCACCCAGGTGTCCTAGACCTTTACCGTCTTCTCAATCTGCTAATAAGAAAATGAAAAAAACAAAGAGCTCCAGGTGTCTTGAGTTTGAAGGAGGAGCTTGTAATACATGTGATTTCTTTAGAACTAAAAAGTTATGAAGCAAGCTAGTGATTACAAGGTAATCGTATCTTGGAATCTAACCTAGGAAAAAAATATGAAATATAGAAAAATTTACACACAGTTAACTACAGTGCCTACAAATAAAGAACTGTTGTGTAGTCATACTGTTAAAAAACATGTGTAAAACCATGGGGAAAGTCTCATAATATTAAGCGGGAAAAACAGAATACAAGGTTGTGTATACAGTAAAATAAGAACGATGAAAAGAAAGAATCAGTAAATCTCACCATCCAGGGATGATCCCCATCAAACCTTGCTGTATGCTGCTCATACCTGTGTGTATATACAAGCACATACATGCGTGCACACACATACAAGCATATATGTGTATAAGTACAGGCACTAGTATGTAAATATACATACACATTAATATAATTCTTGTCAGTAGAAAAATATATAATAAGCTTTCTAAAAACAGTTACCTCCTGGACCGAAAGCATTTTTGTTACAAAATATTGTAGTTAAACCAAGTTTGTAGACTGGTCTGGTACCTTAACTCCTGTCCGGGACAGTATTTTGTATAAGAATGCTGACTCAATTCTAAACATCAGCCTTACCAACAGGCTTTTGGGGTCTAACCCATTCATAAGTAGGTCAGCTCATCAAGTATATAACCCTAGTCAGTGTCCATGGATGCAGTGTGGACAGGATCTCACGTCTCCCCACTTACTAGGTTATGGTGCTCCGGGACGTTGCAGTGCAGCACACCCATAGGGATGAAGGGGACAGAGAAGTTGGGGGGAGGAGGTCCATACACGATGGGGGCCCCAGCAGGAGGCGGGCCATACACCACAGTGCCAGGGGTGAGAGGTTGGCTATTGCTGGGCAGGGGAGGAGGCGGCGCGTACAAGGCCATGCCCTGGGGTACGGGAGAACCATCAGGAAACACAGTGTACAGCATGTAACCAGGAGGAGGCACAAACGGGAGGTCCTCTCGGTCATCCAGCTCGCTGTCTTCCTGGCTATCTCCTCCACTGTCTGCATCTTGAAAGAAATAAACAGAGTGTTTTACCTCCAAGGCTTACTAGGTAAACAAGTTGAGCAGAAAACAGTAGCATTTAGGCCAAGATACCAGGAATGGGACAATACAATTCTGCAAAAAATGTCAAAAGCAGTTTTAAAAAGCAGATGAAAACGGATTCAAATTACTCTCAGTGGCTATAGTTGAATTTTTCTTATGCCTATCTGTTGGTTTGTTTTTTTTCCATCTTCATTCATTCATTCATTTATTCAGCAACCATTTGGATGCCTGCTTTGTGCTACATAAAAAACCTACAGAGATGTGCTGTGAGATCCCACAGCTCTCAGCATTTACCACCGTCATGACAAACAGCACTCTCCAAGGTGTTGGTTTACTTCCTATCTCCCCTACAAACAGGAACTGTTTGTTTATTACTGAAGACAAAGAGCCTAGCATACAGCAGGTGCTCAATAAATGGCTCCTGAATGAACAGAATCTCAGGAGTGGGGATTCCCATTTTACAGGTGAACAGTTTCAGAGCAGCTAACTGATTTGCGTAGGATCACACAGTTACTTAGTGAAAGAGCTAGGATTGACTCCAGGTCTGAGCCTTCCACACAGAGCTTTAGAAGACAGACCTCTGACACTTCATTTTAGTCAAGCAAATGAATGCCATGATTCAAGGATGTAAGCTGCCATGCTCCAGGAGCACAGGCAAAGAAGCCTGTGAGTGAGGCTTCCCTGGGCGGGGCAGGGCGGGGGAAGGCTCCATTGAAGGAGTGTCGTTTGAGGACTTGGATGAGGAGAAATAGGTTTGGGAGAGGAAGGAAGAACAAGGACATTCCAAAGAGAGGGTTTAAGACACTGAGGTTTGAGGCTGCTGTTGGGTGTGGCTGACGTGTGGGAGAGTGATGGGAGGTGAGACAAGAGGACAAGTGGTCACTGGCCAAGACCAACGCACAGAGGGCCTCGCAGAGCAAGTGAAGGAGTCTGGACTGTGTCGTAGGGATTTCAGGGAACCACTGAAGGGTTCTGAAACAGGCATGAGAACGGCAACTTCCCTTATGCGATTTAACTTACCTCTATTTGAAAACGATTTATGTAACCCACTCCTGATGGGAGAATACACCCAGTATCCCGAGGCAGGTGGGGGTCCACTGCCTTCTTGCCCATCCTGCTGCCCAGGCTGTGGTTTTCTAATAGGAGTTGAGGCTGTGCACTTAAGGCCAACACCAGAGTCCTTGGTGGCCTGGGAACTGTGGCTGGAAACCTAAAATAAAGGACAACAGAGCATACTGTCTATTACAAATGAAAAGGCTGATTTTGAAGAATGTCAATGTCTACAGCAAAGTTGAGATGTAGCAAAGTTGAGAAAGAACTGCTTTTGTTTCATATATCATAATTCTCACTTTTCACAGACAGAAGCGACATGTGATTACATGGTCATATAAAATGCATGGGTGTCAGCCTCTCTTCTCCAGTACTTATCTTTTTCAGTGGTGTCTCTTCTTTTGCGTTGTCCTTGAAGGCCCAGCAACTGAGGCAAAGGACACCAGTGAACTTCCAAGGGACTCTGGGGCTGTAAGTGTCCCGATGCCCTGGGAGCTTGGCATGGCTTTAAAGCTCTACTCTGCTACTCTCCCTCACCCACACTGCTTCCACCTCCAGCCCTGGTTGTGCCAGCGATGTTGGCTTCCTCTAGGCTTCTGGGAAGGGAACCTCAGATTCTGCTCTTTGGGGTTCTGACTAAGCCTACACGCCCTGGGATCCTAGAGAGTCAGAGCTGCTTCTGCCTGGCTGCTGCCTGTCAGCAGATTTGAGCAGGGTGTCGCCCAGCCGTTCTGCCATGGATGAGTGTCACTGCCCTCTGCTTCCTTCCCACGCTCAGGCCCCAAGCTCTGACCACTCTGTGTCCTGAACGCCTCTCGATGCTGTCTCCTCTGCTCCAGCTCTGGCTTCCTCTGTCCTTCACCTGAATGCGTTCAAACAGCCCCAAGCACAGGTTGCCACCACCAGTCTCATCACCACACTCATCCCAATTATTCTTTCTAAACTATAGCTCTGATCATATTACACACAACCTCAGTTTCCTAAGGATTACATAATTAAGTGCAAGGGATTTCTGAGGCCCTTTTTAAAAAAGCATGACCCCAATCTACTTTTCCAGCTTCACCTTTCACTGTTCCCATCCAACCCTCTGGCCCCACAGGCTACATGCCATAAGCGAAACCAAATCTCTTCGTCTACACGAGCTGTCGCCTCCCTTCTAAAAACCCATCCCTTCAGGGACGCTAAGTATTGACTTCACAACCCTGCTTGTGAAGCCTTCCTTCCTGAACTTCCCCACAAGATGAACCCTTAACACTGTTCTGCAGCTACAGTACACAGGTCAAGTCTGCTGTCACCTTCATGTCACTGTTTTGTAATTACATTGGTGTGCCTGTCTTCCCTGCCAGCCCATGAGTCTATGAGAGCAGAAGCTATATCATTCATCATGGTACCCCACCACTGCCTAGCATTCAGTAAGCACCAAATGAATGTTTGTTAAAATGAAATGAAATCCAGGTGCCTATTTTTATGTCTGAGCACCTGTACAATTCTATAATTTTTCAACAGGCTCTCTGGGCTCAAGTCATCTTATCCCCTCACAGGATCCTCATTCTGGGACCCCACAATGTACCACCTAAGCATAAATGGGCAATTGCTACATCCCCTGGGAAGGCCCTATTTTCATCTCAAATATTAAAAACACTTAAGAACTTCAATGCATGGCTTAGGCTTGATATATTGTTCTTGACACTTGTTCACAAATTTGGAGAAGGGAACATTGTCACACTTTCTTCAAGAAAATTCAGATATACTCCCAGTACCACAGACTTCATACTTTTGATGACGATGGTGGTGGCATAAAGTACCAATAGCCTCGTCTTTTGAAGGGATCTGCCATGCTGCTGATGTAATCATTCTGATAAGAAACTTCACATCGCAGTTCAGCAATTTCTTCCAAAAAGTTTTCAAAGCTTCCTTTGTTATCTGTAAAGGAAAAACAGTGTATGAAGTTGGCTATAAAATCATCTACTTCCTTTCTCTCTCAAAATACAAAAGTGACTTCATGACAGTCGATGACTTTTATCAGTTCCTCAAAGCTGACTTTCAGCCTGCCCTTTGGTAATGAGATTTTGCTTACACCTAAAGAGAACAGACATATCCTTCTATTGTTCACATATAAAGTATGCCAGAGAAAGAAAAGAAACAGATTTGTAAACATTATTTCTTTTGAAAATACAAAACTAAATCTCATCTCTTTGTAAGCAAATCCCTTCATACTGTACTTACATAAAATGCTTTTAAAAGTCTTTTATTTATTAAGCTAATGATCACTGCTGTGTGCATCAAGCATGGAACTGATCTGTAACAGTTATATAAATTTGTTAAAGGTCAGAAACAAACAAGATGATTTGAGAAAAACTACCAAACCACTACCAAAAGCACAGCCCAATACTTACCAGCCAATACCTTACCAGCCCCTGTGAGGTCTAGTAAATTCCGCAGTCTCGTGATCTCTGTCCTTTGTCTCTCCATTGTGTCACTCAGTTTCTCGATTTCTAGAACCTGTGAGTTTGCACCTCTGCTGCCTACATCTGCTTTCTCCATCTCAATTCGAAACTATTGAGAAATCACACACACAAGGTTGCTAATGAATAGTCTTTCCAGATGTACTCATCCCTGCCACTTCATTATAATTCTATAATTTTTATTTACACTTTACTAATGAGGAAACCGCATTACTCCTTATAATTAAACCGCACTGTGCCTGGCACACAGAAGATAAAGTAATGACTAGTAATTGCACTTCAAAACTCTTTGGGATGTCACCTTATCCCTACAGCGATCAGTCTTTTAGGAACTGATAAGGTCCCAACAAGGAAAAGGTCTCAGGTACCAGCACTGACCTGCTCCTCCTTATCCCTGAGAAGATTCTGCAGGAGTTCGATCTCCGCCTCCGCTCGCATCAGGTCCCTGGCGGCTTGCGCTGCCTTTTTGCTGAACCTCTCCGTTTCCTGGAACTCCTACTGGGACAGAGAGAGGTGTGAGAAAGGCACCACTGCTGTCTCAGGTTGTCCTCTTAATTTCCTTCTTCCTCCCAGGTTGATTCCTCTGCCTGGCTACCCCACATACACGTGGCGCCAAGTCCCAGCTTGTCCTGTGCTGTTCCCATCACTTGTCAGCCTGCGCCATCCCTCTATGGGGCCACGTGGGCAGGGTGCTGCAACAGAAAGCGCAAGACCTAATTTTTTCTTCACTGTTCTAGTCTTCCATGACTGGTGTGGACGCTCACCATTAGACTTTTCTCTCCTATAACATATTATCTCACTCTCATTAGCATTTGCATCCTACAAAGACTGTAACAGGCATTATCTCAGCCAGGAGTTATAACAGGCCTATTAGGTAAATATTAATCATCTGACTGCACGAGATGAAAAGTCTCAGGATCAGAAGGATTATATGGCAAGCCTTTAAGACCTTTGTTCAGGTGTGTATAGATTCTGGGTTGTTGGAAAAGTCATGACGTATTTTTTTATGTTTTTTTGTTGCAAAAATGCGTCATGACTTTTCCGATAACCCAGTATCTCCCTCCCTGAGCAGATCCCCTACACTTTGAGGTACAGATGGTTTGTTTCATTCGAAGGTTCCTTTTAGGTCTCAACAGAGTGCAGGATATATGGCAGGGCTGTGACGGGAGAAATACAATCTTCAGGTCTGAAGGGAAACAGACAACTTTATAGAGGTTTAAAAAAATAACAAAAGTCTATCACAAGAGATCAGTAATACAAGTTGCTATGTGTTTTGACAGCAGCGGCACTGGTGGAAACTTGCTCCATACAGGTAGGCTCACCTCTGCTCGCTCCTGGTTAATCTTCATAACAGTTCCATGAAGGGACTTCAGCTGGTCTTTGGCAATGGTGAGCTCAGCTGTGGCTACCTTATCAGAGGCGGCCACAGCTTTCCTTAGTTTCCTCAATTCTTTATCTAAACCAAGAAACTGCTCCTGAGATTTGGCATCTTCAAGTTTCTTCTAAAATGAAAGAAACGTTAATTAAACAGATGAATCATTTGGTAACAATGAATTAAGATGTACTCTCCCATGAGGGCAGGGGCTGTGTTCATTGCTGCACACCTCGTGCCTACAAGACCTGTACATAGTAGGTGCTCAACAAATATTCACTAAGTGAATGAATAAATAAAATCATCTCAAAACTGTATGGTAAACTTAGAATGCAATCAGTCTTCTTAGTCAAGAATCTTAATGATCATAAATTCATTCATTCATTGGAAAGACATTTCTTGGCACCATCAGCAAGTGATGGACCAGCCACTTGGAATCACTGAGTCAGGCGGTAGTGCTATGCTGGTAAATAAAACAGACTTGGCTGCTGCCCTCAAGGAGCTAAGGAGAGGCAGATATTAAACAAATACTCCGACAAATGTATAACTAAGACTGTGGTTAGTGCTATCAAGGGACAGAACAGGGTACTATTTGAGAGAAGAGCAGGGGAGACCCAGGTTGGTGGGAAGGGGGCAGTCAGGGAGAACAGTGGAGGATCATGGTCCAGGGGAGGGAATGGCATGTGGGGGGGGCCTGGAAGGAAGATAGAACTTGGCATATTTGATGAATTGAAAGAAGAAACATGGTAAGAAAAGGTGAAAGAGCTTAACAGAGGCAATCATGCAGGGCCTCCTAGGCTTAAGAATTTTGATCTTTACTCTAAAAATAAGGATGCTATTAGAGTGGGGAGGGAGACAGAGATGGAACTGACAAGAACCAGTTCACGTTTTTGAAAGAACATTGTGGCTGCTCTGTGGATCAGGGTCATGAGTGGAAGTGGGAGATCTGTCGGGTGGCCGTAGCAGTGGCCCAGGAGAGAGATGATGGCTGAAGGAGGGTGGTGGCGTTGGAGAAAGAAAAAGTACATATATTCCAGATATACTGGGTTGTCAGAAAACTCATGACGTATTTTTTCTATGTGTTTTGTTGCAAAAATGCATCATGACTTTTCCAACAACCCAATATTTTGGAGACGAACTCAGTGAGACTTAGGGGACTGATGGGTTCTCAGTGAAGTATGAAGCAAGTCATCCACTGAGGCTGGGAGAAGGAAGAGGTAGATGTGAGAAGGGAGAGGATATGAAATAATGAAGCATATGGGAGAATGAGCTTAATAGAGAAAAGGGTCAAGTTGCCCATTTGAGGTTGGTAACCAAGAGTTTATAGTGATACCACTATGCCTGGAATGGTGATTTTTTTTTCTCTAGGAATACTTAGCATGTGCAAGCCCAAAGAAAGCAGATAGCTGCAGTTGTCAGGGAAGTAAGACAAGAGAAAAGGGCAAGGGATTTGAGGATATTTGCAAACATGGCTATAGTGGTAGATTATGGAATTTAAGGAGGAAAATAAAGACAGGAAAGCTTAACAGACAGAAAAGTGGTGCTAATGCACTGGAATTATCAATACGGTTGAAAAATCATCAGAGTTGGGGGTGCTGGCAAAACAAGAGGATACGATCAGAGTGGAACACTTCAGTTTGTGATTTCAGAGGTGGTGGGCACAATTTCTAAATTGGACCAGGTCTAAGATGTGACAGTGGGAGTAGATGGTGGAGATGCGATGGAGAAGTTCAAAGAGGCCAGGGTGTTAGAAGGGAAGATGAGGAATTTAAAGTAATTTCCCACGGATGTGTCCAATTGGGCAAGGAGTTTCAAAGGAGGCAAACTCATCCCAACGACATATAAGTACCACCTCAAGTCACTCTTACATTCCCAGTTCTCTTGTTTGCATCTATCATGGCACCCTTGACTCAGGCCCTTGATTCCATGACATGCATCCAGGTTCCCCTCAGGTCAGGTTCACCTCTGGGCCAGCAATGCAACCAGCGGTGACTGTGGATCACACCCCTTCTCAGCTGGCCTGATTGCTCGGGGCAGGACCAGGCAGTAGGAACTCCTGTGTGTCACTTTCTTAGTCTTCCCACCTTTTTCTCTAACTCTTGGAGTTGAGCCAGAATTCTCTCCTTCTCTTCATCAGCTTCCTGAAGTTGGAGATCTGTAAGGCCTTGGATTTCCTCCATACTTTTTAGATTTTCTTGCAAATAGTGAATTTCATGCTCCAATTGCTGGATTCTTGCTTCATGTTGCCTCTTATCAAAATTAACATGTAAGGAAACAGGAGTTTTGATTTTTAAGCAAAATATGTTTTAAGCAAAATAAAAACTTTTTAGAGAATGATATCTCATTTTACTAAGAAGAGTATCAAATTTTGTATGAGTTAATGGGAATGGTTTTCTCTTAAATATTCTCTAGGATCCATTTTAATGTTTGTCTCATTAAAATAATTATATCAAGAAAAATCAGATTTTGGCACCATACTATACTCTCCCTTGCCTCTAGGACAAAGAAAACAGTGTTACAATGAAGCCTGACTTTGACATCAGAAGCTATATTCAGGGTTGAATTTTAGTCACACCCAGCTTGACTTATTATGAGTGAAAATAACATTTATACTGTATTTACATGGGAGAGAAAGCATTGTAGTTTGCTGAAAACGTGAGTATTTGCCAAACACTCCCCTCCGGCCACCTCCTGCCCTTTTCTTACTCTTGCTTCAAGGGCTCTCTCACAGGTCTGCCTGAACTCTTCTTGTCCGTTTGCCAGTTTCTCTTGTTGCAGAGCCATCTCTTCTTGGAGTTTTCTCTCTCTCACTTGTGCTTCCTCTCTTTCCCACTGGGAGCATGCAAGGATTTCACTGAATTGTTTCTGCAAATCAGCAAGACTTTTCCCTAAGACATCTGAAGGACTATGGATTCTGGTAAGGGAGAGAAAAGATGGTATAAATGTGACATTTTATTCTGATGCTGGATGCTGGGTACAAACATGCTGGTAACATTAGAAGTAAAAACAACTGTGTGGAATGGGACTAGTGTCAATCCATAGCAACTTACTGAGCATAAGTGCAACCCATTGCTTTATTAAATGTCTGCTGTCACTATGAAAATACAGGCTCCTAACAGGCTAACAATGTTTACTTAAAGAATAAATGTCTGTTTCTTATATTTCAATTAGACTCAGCTTTGTTTAGATTTTCTATCTAAAATGCATAATGTGGCTCTAGTTCCTGACCATATGCAGTGAACTTTCAAGAAAGAGATACTCTTAAAAACTTTTTTTTAAATTAATACTAAAAAGCATAAAAGATTTAAAATGTAAAAAGAAATCAGTGACAGACAATTTGAATTAAGCAATCTTGTGTCTCAGTGATAAAATATGATAAGGGGGAACCTACAAACACATTGTCCATTCACAGGACTTGGAAAGGTGAGTTCATTACTGACCCTCACAACTCGGCCCACTTTGTACTTTGTGTACTTGGGCATCTTGATTTCCTGTTACCTCATTTCCCCAGCTCCTGACTTCAGTTTTCTCCGTAGCTCATCCACACGAGCTGCCACGTCTTCTGGACGAATCAAACCATCAACCACATGGTTAAGGTGATTCTGGAAATCTTTAAGTTGCTGTTTTAACAGGTTATTGTCATCCTAAGGAAGGGGACAAAATGGGGAGGTCAAAGTTACCAAAATAAAATTTAAAAATACACCCACATACACAGCCTGTATTACTTGTTATATAATAGTTTTATTCAACTCCTTTACCATTTTTTTTACACTCCTTCCACCTGGGCTGAAAATATATGAATCTACTGATCAATCTAAAGTCACAAAAGACACAATGAGGCATTATGATGTCTCCTGATGTGGCGCAAAAAGGAGTACCTATGAACACTGCCTATGAATGTCTTCTTACCAAAACCTAACTAACTTGAATCGAAATAAGCCCCCATATGTAACAGCAAGAAAAAAAAGAGAAAACCTATAGACTACAAAAGCCTTAAGAATCAAGTAAAGCAAATGCGAGGTGTGTACCTCATTTGAATCCTGATTCCAGCAAAACACTTATAAAAAATTTATGAGATAATTTGAAAAATGTGAATACTGATAATGTATTTGATATTAGGGATTTATAATTTTAGGTATAACAATGGTATCCATGCTTATGATTTTTTAAAGCCCTTTTTTTTTAGAGATGCATACAATAAATAAAACAGTATTTACAATTTTGTGTTTGAACTCCCAAATTTAAAAGCCCAAGGTAATTTTTTCATGTGCTTCCTTAAACTATTAATACTTAAGGAAGAGTAAATATCAAAATCAGCTCAGCCCGGCGCTGGGTCCTGGCAAACTGTCTCTTTTCTTGAGCTAATGTTAGTAGGGTTACAGTTCATTGCAACTAAATGAGTTCCGACAGAGCGAAATGTAGAGTGAGTTTAACTTGTATTCGGAATCAGGTGGCTAGTAGGCCAAGTAACCAGAGGACTGGTAGTCTCACAGCATCCAGCATCCTGGAAAGCTGACTTCCATTTCTACACTGGGGGAGAAGGCCCCTGAAGAATATATTTTAGTCCTTTTTTTGAAGAGATGTATACTGAAGTATTTATGAGTGCAACAAAGGTGCATGAGATTTTCCTTAAAATATTCAGCCAAAAAATGTGGACTAATTGAAATAAGAATGGAAGAATACTGAGACTTGTTACAGCTGGGTTGACAAAAGGTCATAAGACTATTCTGTTTTTGTGATTATTTGAGATTTTCCACAGTAAAAATAAAAAATAATCCAATGAACACCCAACATGCACACAACTCACAGCAGAATGGGAAGCACAGACATCTTTTATGTTTGCTTCAGAGGCTGAACCGATAGGGAAAATTCAATTCTACGTTTTTAGGTTTCCTTAAACTTTGAGGAAAAATATTCAAGGCATTGGAGGAAGAGAGAGAATCTGGGTGAGCTTAGTCTGAGTTGTCACAACACCCACACATGACTTTTGGGAAGCTTTCCCCAAACCACAGCAACTCTGCCCCTTTATTTCTGGTAAAGTGTAACAGCTGTCAACTCAGTCAGCCAAGCGGCCCCTGACCTCACAGATCTCAAGACCTGAGTATCGATTCAGGGATCCAGGTACTTATTTTTCAAACATCTGTTCTCTTTGAGAGAGTTTAATCATCTGGAAAATTCTGTCCACCTGCTTCTCCTGCAGTTTGTTGGGCAGGTTATTGTGACAATAGCTATTGCCAAAGAAAACCCCCAGCAATGTAAAATGGCTGCGTTTTTAAAAGCATCCTTTCTGAGATAGGGGCTGTAAAAACTGCCAAGTTAAGAAGTTCTATTGCAACCCACTGTAGGTAAATTCCTGGATAGTTGCAAAGATACTTCATTGGAAAAACAAGGCACCAATCTAATAACTTCAGCTCAGTCTGGTGACAAATCTGCTTCTAGGATAAATGAAAGTTATTGCGTTTACACAGTATTCTTTGTTTACTATTGACACCACCTCCATCTCTTTGCGCTATCATAACAACATAAAGAATATGCATATTAATAATTTTAAAACAATGGCTCAGAAGGGAACAGAGGCTCTGGTACTGTCCCACTCAAAATTCCTTTTTTGTAATAATTCAAGTTGCTTACTGCATGTTAGCACAGGTTGTTAAGCGTCTGACTAAAGGTATCAACATCTTTGAAAGTCCCATGTAATAACCAACAAGTCTCACCTGCAGCTGTTTTAGTTGCATGCGGAGCTCACTATTTTCTTGGTCCTTTTCTTCTGAGAGCTGGGATTTCTCGAGGGCATTCTTGAGGGCTTGCTTTTCCTGCTCAAGTTCTGCTTCAAGGGCTAATTGTTCTAACTATTGCCAGAGGAAGCAATATGAAAACACAAAATTGCAATAATTTATGATCTAAAAAGGCACAGAGAAATTTACATATATATGCAGTTCCTTGCTAGCTATGGTTTTATAACATTTCAATTTTATGTTTGAACTCCCAAATTTAAAAGCCCAAGGTATTTTTTCATGTGCCTCCTTAAACTATTAATACGTAAGGAAGAGTAAATATCAAAATCAGCTCAGCCCAGATATAGCAAATCAGAACCTCTGGGGGTGGGCCCAAGCACCTCTCTTTAAAAGCTCTGTGAGTGATCTAACAATCACTGCTTTCCTTTCCCTTTGACCAATATTTCTCAAACTGTGATCCTCAAGTACCTGCATCAAAATCACTTGGTGTGCCTGTTAGAAACGCATAAGCCTAGCCTCCATCTTGGACTTGATAAACCAGAATCTCTAGGTGGGCCCAGGAATCTGCATTTAACAAGTTTCACAAGTAATTTCATGTAACTAAAGTGTACCAATCGGAGACCTATAAATCACAGAGAGAAGATCTGTTACGCTCCATACTGTCAATATGTGGTTTGAAGACCAATTCTGGCTGTCGTAATGCCAAGGAAGGGAGTGTCCCTTTCCACACCAAGTGAATTTGTGAGAAGGCCAGGCTGTTATAATAGTTTTGCCAAGACTTGTGAGAGGAAAAAAAACAGGACAATGGAAGTACAAAAGACAATGGATTTCAAGCTAAGGGCTGGCTTAAAACGTAAAGAGAGCTTATTTGAAAGGAGATGCCATCTAGGAATTTTATTTACTATTATTTAAAAGTATGTATATACTATTATTTTATTGTTTTCCCCCAATCTCCTTTTCTGCACTCTGATCTTATCAACTATAATTTTGTAAAACTTGGTTCTCTTGAAAAATGTAATCCTGAAAATTGACAAGTGGTTATTCGATACCTGACAAGTAAAGGAATACAAAGCAATTCCTATAATAAGCCAGGCCTAGTCTTACTTCCTTTTCTAATCATCTGAATGCTATTTCACATGAATTCCTGGGATTCAAACGATCCTATTTTATCTCACTTTCATCCAATAAAAGCATACTGACCCTCCTCATGTCCCAGGCACTGAGAAAACAGACACATCGTTTCTGCAGGGCTGTATTCCTGGACCACCCCGCCCCTGCCACAGACCCCTACCCCCTTCTTTCTCCTACACCTGTTTCATGTACTGGACTGTTGGCCTCACAAGAACAGTGACCACGGCTGTGCTGTTCCTGCAGCATTCAGAGCACCTGGCCCTCAGTGGACCATCAATAAGTACTTACTGGATGAATAACTATTTCTACAATTTGCAAATATAATTTAAACTAGTGGATATTTCATCCAACCAAAATAGGAAGTAGCAAAATGAAATTTAATGTCAACTTAAAAGAGGTCTCCTCTTACAGCTGTTTTGAGAAAGATAGAATTCTAGCTAGGTGCTTTCATGCCCATTATCTCCCTTGTCCTCATAACCCATTTTATAGATGACAATGCATTTGTCAAAGACTCAGAGCCATGAAATGATTTGCACTTGTTCACACATGCGCAGTATTTGAACTCAGAATATCTGATTCCCAAACTGTGCTCTTCCCATCACTCCACATACATGATATGAAAAAGCGTTTAGTCTTACATCACGTTACAGGAAGGCTGATACGTTAAGTCCACAGGCTATTTGCCTTCTGGGCAGCTTTATGCCCCTACTTACCTGGCTGAGCCTTGTTAGTTTTTCCAAGTCTTCCTTGAGCTGGCTGGTTTCAGCATCGCGTAGTTTGAGCTGTGTCTCTAGCTCAGCCTCATAGGCACTGAGCTCCCCCTGCGTCTGCTGTAGGGATGCATTCGCCTCATGCTGCTCCTGGAGGGCGATTTCTAGCTCTGCAAGCTCCTGGAAGGATTCAAGGTATGTAACTACAGAGCCCTCACTGTGCTGCTGAAGTATCTGCAAATCATTGTAAGTAACTTGAGCACAGTGAGCCAAATGCTGGCCAGCCTGGCACAGAAAGTTCTCATTAGCAATATGATGAAGCCACAGGCTGTGCATATCCAGGTCGGAAAGCAAAACCCTCACTAAATATAATCAGAAAAAAATCAGTCAGCTACCAACATGTTTTCCCAAATAACCAGTGGTATAATACTTTAAATGTGCCTGAATATGAAAGAAGAAAAAGAGAGAGCAGAAGAAAATTTAAGACCTTTTTTCCATCAGACATTGGAATAAATGTTTTCACATTCATTATTTCATTGCATCTTCATAACTGTGTAAGACAAGACATTATTCCCATTTTACAGATAAACACCTGTAGGGAATGAACACCTAAGTAAATGGCATGGGGCTCGTGGCTGAGAAAGGATACAGTCAGAATATGAACCGAGATCTCTGACTCAAAAGCCCACACTGTATTAAACCACAGTATGTTCACTTATCAGAACAAAATGGGTCTAGCACTGTCTAATATTAAGGATGATAGAGTAACGTAAATGAGTGCTAATGAGAATATAAGTACATAATGATTAGCATACCTCAGTTCTGAGTCACTTTAGCCCATCTGTTTTCTATGAATAAACAGTACAGCTTTCATAATATTAAAACATATTAATTCAAATTTTCAGAGCCAGCCCTATGGAAGGTGAGGTTTGGGGATCTGGGTTCTCATACATGATAAAGTTTGCCGAACAACTAAAACAGAGCAAGTAAAATCTCCAAAATGGCAACAATCAGGGACTGAAAGGTATAATTTATAACACTACGTCTGTCTTATCTGTAAAATAATGTTAAAATTATGAATGACAACAAGAGTAAGAAAAACTATGTTGTACTTAAATTTGAGACACAAATAATAAAATATGAATAATTTAATACAGCATTTATAATAGCTATAATTTCATATTCTTTTTTTATTCCTTTCAGGAATAGAAATTCAGCTAAAATAACCTTCCATTCTTAGTAAAAGAAAAGTAATGATTCCAAGTGTATCACAACCAAAGGAAGAAAAAAACCAAAAACACTAAATGGCCACTAATACTTTTGCCACTTATAATTGCACTGTTGCCAATGTCCTTAGCTAACTTCATTTGGACATCAGCTGCTTCTGAGGTTAAGACAAACAGGAAGAAAAAACAAAGCATACCTTCCGCATATTTTCTGCATCTATGGCAACTATTTCCAGCTGGTCCCTCTCCTGCTCAACCTCGGTCAGTCTCTGCAGCAGTGTCTCTTTCTCGTCCTGTAGCTTTCTGCACTCATTCTGAGCCTGAGTTGCCTGACCTTTGACGGTCCCAAGGTATTCTTGCAACCCACTGATGACACCTTCCAATTCCTTCTTCAGGGCTTCATTGGCTGCTATCTGGCCTAAGATGGAAAAAGGGGAGGTAATAATGCATAGAAGAAAACACTTTCAAGATATATAAATAATTACTGCATTTAGTCTCCTTAGCTATTATGTCAGAAAAGTCATGACGTATTTTTTCTGTTTTTCGTTGCAAAAATGCATCATGATTTTTCCGACAACCCAATATTTGTCATAGCTAAGAATGAAAGTCTAAGCTTTCAATGATTTCCTACTATCTTATTTTTCAAGATATGATAGTGTCCCCCATGCCCCCATTATCCATAGTACAAGAGTATTAAGCAGGTATACAACCAAAATAGTATATTCAGTAGACATTGCTTATAAAATGTCTAACTCATGCTGTAAAAAGTTTATAGTGGGGGGCCGGCCGAGTGGCTCAGTTGGTTAAGAGCTCGCTCAAGAATGCAAGCTCTGAGCAACAGGGTTGCCAGTTCGATTCCCTGCCCAAGCTGAGCTGCCACTGAGCTGCCAACAGATGGCAGGATGGCTCAGCTAAAAAACAAAGTTTAAAGTGGTAATTTCCAAATAAAATGAAAAATGTGCAGCAAGCCTGAGTTCTTGCTGCTAGCTACACAAAAGAAAACCACTCAACAAACAAGACTAACCCAAGACCGGGAGCATGAACTTGAAACCTGAAGACTTAAAAAAACCAAAAAACCATATATTAGGTAGCTACCATGTGCCAGGCACTTTATAAAAACTATCTCACTTAATCTTCCCAACGACTAATGATTGAGATAGAAATAGCTTGTCCCAGGTCACATAGCTGATAATGGCAAAACTGGGTCTGGGGTCTTCTTAGGCCAAGCAAAGGCTCTCACAATCACAGCCTATTATCCTCCTCTTTCACTGTCATGGCAATGTCACAATTTAAGTTTGCATTGCAAAAAAGTAGATCCCAAAATTCTTTCTACATTATCGTTATAATTAGACACTGAATGCCCTGATGCCAATGGACTCTCTGCTCCTGAAGGATTTAATGCCAGAGTTTATTATGACCATATTTTGACTTCTTGCCCACTGAATGCAATGCCCTAACTCACCAGGACATCAACACAACAAAATTAAATAAAAAATTTTTAATTTTATTAAATACTTTTGGTTACTGTGCAAATATTTCCCTATCAGATACTAGTACTAACAGCTAAAGCATATTCAGCTAATATCTGGATTTAATACCTGTCTGGGTATCATTTGTTTTTTATTAATACTGAAACTGATTTATCTTAAATCAACTTAAATTCTCACCTTCAGTAAGCTGTTGTTCAAGGTCCTTAATCTCTTCAGTTTCTTTAGCAATTCTAGAAAGTATCTCATCCAAACGGCTTTCAAGTTGTTTGTACTGCTTGTTCATAATGTCAAGCTGTTGTTCTTTACCCCTTTTCTGAGCCTTCATGTGGCACTGAATTGAAAGAAAAAAAAAACTTTTAAAAATAGTAATCCTTAATGTTTCTCAAGGAAGAATGGAAAATAAAATATAACGATTTGCATCTATTTTGTGTCAGGCCGTGTTGTTTTTGCGTGAGTAGTTTTCATTTAAACATCGTAACTTTATGTGGGAACCATCTCCACTTTATAGCTGAGCAAATTGAGGATAAAAGAGGTTAAGTGATTTTTCCAAGGACACAGCCAGTAGGTAATGTAGCCAGGTTCAGAGTTCTCTGAACTGCATTAAAATGTCTTTTAAAAAGGGTTTCCAAAAGTTAACTGAGTACATACATATACATATAGAAAAAGACTATATTCCAAATGTTAGCAAGGATTATATCTGGGTAGAAGGATTACAGGCGATTTTTTAATTTTGGGGTTTTTTTTGTTTGTTTGTTTTTTGTTTTTTTTAGATTTTTTTTTTTTAATTGGGGAACTGGGGGAGGGAACAGCACTGGGGAATTGGGGGAAGGGGAACAGACAAGTTGCTGTCCTTTTGTTCTTCAGTCTAGTTGTGGAGGACGTTGCTTCACTG
>NW_017731473.1:3153348-3160980 GCF_001890085.2 Hipposideros armiger | reverse complement strand
CTCCAGGTTGATCTGTTGTTCAGCATCTTAGCTGTAGAGGGCAGTGTCACTGGCCCTCATATGTGGGATCCGAACCGGGGCCCTCTGGGGTCCCAAGCCAGCTCTTAACCAACGTGCCACTTGGCTGGCCCTAATTTTTGTTTTATAAGCTTTTATATTTAAATTTTTTTTATGTTAAGGCAAGTGATACCTTTTTAATAAAAAAATACATTATAGATACTTTTAAGAAAGGTTTATTAGGGGATAGTAGAGACGTACTTACTTGAAATTCAAGTTTATTTTCAATTTCTTATACAAAGAAACATTTTACTTTTAGGTTCAATAAACTGGGAGCAGAGAGGACCCTCAAACACTATTTAGCCCAGTGATTCTCAAGATGGAGGGTCCTATGGAGGCGTACTCCTCTATTACTACATATGCCCCTGGTTGGAAACAGCCTTCACACACCCACATACCCTCTCACACCCGGACAGTCATGGCTTTAGGGAGCTACTAGTAACTGAAAAGACTGGATTGCATTTCTCAGGTGTGCTGGGGGAAAAAACTGACGGCCAGTGATCTAACCCTTTACACACGAGAAACCTGAATCTCAGTTCCATCAATTGACTTGTCCAGGTTACTTGGAGACTGTTCATATGGAGACAAAATACTCCCCAGAGAATCTCTGCCCTCTCACTCACACCCGCATGGCTCTAGTTTGCCTCCCAGGATCAGAGCAACAGAACAATAAATCAAGAGAGAGTTATGAGGAGAAAGAACTATATTCCAGTCTCAACAACAAACTCCAAGGCTTTCCAGTCTAAGACCCATTTGATTATAAAAGAACATTGCTCAATTTTAGAAGTCTGCTGTCTCCAAAGACAAGACAGAAAAGTCTCTTCATTTCTGAACAACAAATGAATGGCAGCTTAATCGAAAGGTTTTTAATTTACTACTGGTAAATTTGATGGGATTTTAAAAAGCTCTCTTCCCTACACTCTTAAAATATCATTGAAATCTTTCTGAAAAGGTAACAGCAGATAACAGCTTAAATTCTAAGTGAATTTAGGGGTTTTATGGCTCAAGAAAGAATAATAGTCAAAACAAAAAACTCCTGCATTCATCTCTATCAACAAATCTTTAAAATTCACCATGAAAAATTTCACTGAAATATCTTCATATGCAGAACAAGAAAATTGGTTCACTATGCCCATGATTTGCATTAAACACGCGGGAGCAAAAGCAGATTGCTCAATTTTCAATACCATGGAGCTCACAAAAGAGTTACTGTAAAAACAGGAACTTACATCTCTGACTCCTCCTCCTTTTAAGTCCTTTGTATAGAGCGCGAAGATGATCCTACCTTAACTTAGAATTTGTCCTGTTAAAACTGAGCCGTGGAGAGCAGAGAAATTGTGGGCGGAACGCTTTCTAATGTCTTCAAATTTCTGTGCACTTCCCTCTCTGACAGCCACATTTTTGTAAGCGCCTCCAAACCTCTGTAACTTCCCAGCTCTTCAAACCACATTCCAGGCAGAGAGTGAGCGGCAGCCCAGCCAGTCCAATCACGAGCAGCCTCTGCAGGAAACTTCCGAGGGCCAATCACACACACCCTCTGCAACAGATTACTACAGGCTCATTCCCCACAAAGAAGTTAACGTTTGCTTTCAAAGGGCAGTGCCTGCCATTGCGGGAAAAGCGATATAAATCTTCTTTTATTATTTGTTCCTGTGATATATGTGCTTTTAGCTACGACCACTACTTTTTATAACTAAAATGGGATTTGATTTTTAAATATCTTTTCCTTTTGAAACCTAGTTAAATGCTTATATTTGTTGAAAACTTGACTTAGGCTTGGCTCTGGGCTAATTTTAAAAATAATTAATCTCTTTAGACCTTTAATTCCTTTGCGGGGAGAGGGTCATTGTAGCAGCATAAGCACGGGCTCTACCTCTTCCTAAAAGGGCGAGTTTGGGAAATCATGTAATCTTTCTAAGTCACATTCTCATCTTCTCTGCAAATTGAAAAATAAATGTCACCAATCTCATAAGGATGCTGTAATAAAGTTTCTCACCAGTATATGCAAAAAACTCAGCATGGTGCAAAATGTTGTTGGCTCTTAATATACTTGTTTCCCATCATATCTCAGAGTCACATATTGTTAAATTTTATTTGCTATTCAGAAAGATACCTCATCTAATTAAATAATAAAAGCTAGCTGAATAAAGTCTATGTATACCTGTAGAGAAATACATGCCAAGATTCCACTCTTCTTTCCTTTTTGCTAAAATATTCATACTTTATAGTCTAAAATGGGTGTCTAACACTAGCCAATAAGGCGACTTTGTGCAAATGAGGAAAAGCTGCTCCCTCTGGGTGAACAAATTAAAGAGACATCCTTTGGTGCTCAGACCAAGGCTGTGTAACCTTAAGAACTAACCTGTAGCAGTTTTAACAATACCAAAAAGGAACCTTAAATCTGGTTTTTATGTTTCATTCCCACTAACACAGATTGATTTGGGCTACCTTCAAAACTGGACACCATTCTTACTTCTCAATTAACTCCTATCAATATGTAATTCTTCACAGAAATACAGTGACCATTATTTAAACTCCCTGTCTGCCAGGAATATCACAGTCGTTTCTTGAAAGCAAACATACAATCTAGGTTCTAATTTGACTCAGCGATCACAGAACTGGAAGAGGCAGCAAAGAAACTTGGGTAGGGCCTGTCGGCTGGGCCCTTCCCGCCTTCCTTGATGCAAACACTGGTAAACATATGGCTGGCCCCTGGGGATGCTGTTCCTGTCTCAGGGGCTCACATGGGGTGATAGACTTCTGAACAAATAAATGCAATAAAGATATTACTGACCATATTACACATGTTACTTAAAATCTCTAATTTTTTATGTACTAAAAAGTCTTTAAAGTAATCAAGGCTACTTTTGGTTTCAATTTTAATATTAAGTCTTAGGCTTTTGTTAGAAAAGACCTATGTCTGTGATGATAAGGTCACCCTTTGTCAAAATTAGCTGCCTGTAAAAGCTATCTATGCTTTTACTAAAATGTTTAAAGGAATAATTAAAAACTTGTCAAGTACTTAAAGCAATTGTCCTTACTATGTTAAATTCTATGATTTCTCTTGATCCAGAGATCTTAAAGTTCTTTAAAAATAACATTATCCAAAGTATACCAATAAAATATGCAGAAAATATATTTACTTCTAGTTTATAAATATTGGCTAAAATGCAAGTCTTTAGTAAGACTTCTCGGGTTAGAGAGAGAAAGACTAGAACCTAACTCCATCATCCAGCCACCTGACCACCTCTGGCTACATTTTAGGAAGAAATACTCTAGAAAAATGTTTCCTTTTTAAGGACAAAAAACAATATGAAACAACAAATAGCTTTAGTGGAATATTTGCATAAAGGATTAAAGAAGGGGTAGAAAAAGGACTCTAAACCCCCTTTGGCTCTATCTCACCACCTGGCTCTTAAGAAAAGAAAATAAGGCAAAGAGAGAGAAAGGGTAAGAGGTTTGGAGGGCACCTTGAAGCAGGTTTCCCTTGATTTGAAATGTAATGAAATTCAACCACTTCAAAAAAGATAAGTATATCATGCACCCCTCATTCTACTGAAAGCTGACTCTTCCAAGCCTTTAGGTGGTTGTGTTTTAAACACACGCATATATTTTATATATAATACACACACATATATACAACACACATATTATACACACATACATATAAATGTGTGAGCTCTAAGTTCGCAGACTTATCCTAGAAAAAGTGCTGGATAACTAACTTATTGCTGAATATCACTACTGTCACCTTTGAAGTACTGCCTTTGGGAAGCTATGCACCGACACCAGTGCCAAAGCAATTTTGGAACTCTTTTACTGAAATGGCCATCAGAGCTGTCGTCCTATTATCCCTGATGTTCTGAATGCCATCAAAATGTCTTCCTTTCAATATTTCCTTATTCTTCAGGTAAAGAAAGAAGTCATTGGGGGCCAGATCAGGTGAGTAGGGAGGGTGTCCCAATACACTTATTTGTTTACTGGCTAAAAATTCCCTTTGCTTTCGTTCATCGGTGAGCTCCTTTGGGACCTTTTATGCACACACCTTTCTCAGGCCAAGATTTTCAGTTAAGATTTTCTTAATTGTTTCTCTATTGATGTTTACTCAGTCGGCTATGCTTCTCATTGTCGGCCAGCAATTTTGACACACAAGTAGATGAATTTTTGCAATGTTTTTGTCAGTCTGCTTGTTACTGGCCACTCTTAGCTGCCTTCATCAGTGACGTGTTCTCTCCCCTCGGAAAAACGTTTAACCCATTTGAACACTGCTGTTTTCTTCATGGCATTATCCCCATAAACTTGGACTAACATGTCTCTGATTTCACTTCCACTCTTGCCAAGTTTAACAAGAAATTTAATGTTCGTTCGTTGCTCTAATTCAAGTTCAGACATTCTCGCAATGGCACATACAAAAACACGCAACTATAATGAACGCCACTCAGCAAGACACCGCCACATGTCAACACAACCGTGAGACGCTGATGTACCAAGGTTATGAAACCTTACCAAGCTGTTGGTACAGTGCTGCCAATGTAAACACATGGTGGCAAGTTTGCAAACTTAATTGTCAGACCTCGTATGTATTAATCTAAATTGTTCATCAAACTAAAAAAGAATTTCAGACAGAATTCTGCGGCTAAAAATGATGAGACATAATATCTAGGTAAAAGTATATTCTAGTCCCCCTAAAACAAACCAAAACGTTTTCATTTACTTACATGTTTTGGGTCTTTGGAATCCAGGCTATCGATGGCAATTTGTAGGTCCTTGATCTCCTTCTGCTTTTCAGCAATTTCTTGCCTTTGCTTTTCCATCTGCACGTCTAGATCCACAGCTTCTTGGCGTAATTTATTTAGAAGTTGTATTCTACCACTCAACTGCTTGAAAAGTAGGTCTTTCTCTGCTTCTGAAATCTAATCCCCCCCACACCCCAACACACAATTAACAGAGGACAGCAACACTGATTTACACATTTAAAGAAAACAACTTTTACAATTTAAAGGTATTCTATGCTCTATCATTTTATTAATAAAAGTAAAATGTAGGAGTTACCTAGGCATTTCATTCATAACTTATACTTCTATGATTATATGTAGAAAAATCTTATTTTATAAAAGTTCATGAAAACTAATAATAGCAGGTAGAAATGAAGTTGTCATTCTAGTCTAAGCAACTTGTAAATTATTAATAACAATAACCATAGTATTAATGGTAGCTGACTTTATCTAGTACTTACCCTTGTTATTAGCATGTCAAGCAAATTAATAATGTAATGAAAAATTTAGATTTATATTTACTCATTTAAAATGTTTTTTCCAAGCACATTTTGCAAGCATCCACGTATTTAAAAATTATGTGTATTATTTACATCTATCAATCTATCTATATTAAAGGTTGGCCAGTGCTATTATAAAGCATTCTTATTTAATTATTAAATTATTCTTGATAGCTCCCTCCACTTCATCTCCCACTTTCAACTCATCTTTTAAGTCCTATCAATTCCACTGCCAAATTTTACCTAGAATCAGCCTGCTTTCTCTCCATGTCCACCATCACCTTCCTAGTCCAAGCCATTATCTCCTGCCTGTGCTCAACAATAGCTTCCTAACAGATGCACATATCTCCTTTCCATCTCCCTCATTTCACTCTTCTTGCAGTAGCTGGAGTGACCTTATAAAAACACAAATAGGATCAGCCACTTTACTACTTCAAACATTTCCCATTACATTCAAAACAAAATTCAAACCCCTTAAAATGAAGCCTGGCTTGATCGTTAGCCTATTCTTCCCTCACTCTCCCTCACTCTGCAGAGGAATCTTTAGTTTGAAGGTCTTTGCACACAGTCACCTCTGCCTGGAATAAACTCACTGGCTCCTTCTCATCCTTTGGCTCTCAGCCTAAATGTCACCTTCTCAGAAAGGCCTTGGTGGGTCCCCACAATCTAAATTATATCCTTTTTATTGCCGCTCCCAATTTTCTGTTTTTTCCTCCAACACTTATGTTGGAAGAAAAACAAGTTTCTTTTTTACTTTTTTTTCTTGTTTATTGCCTATTTCCTATCCATGAGGGTGGGACACATATCTGTTTTGTCCATTGAGTACTCAGGGCCCAGTCAGTGACAGCCATATAGTAAGCTTCCAATAAACTTGGATCAATTTCTAGTTACTATATAATCTGAAAGTAACAATATAGTATATCTTTTAAAAGAAGCTCTAGTTTGGACTTTACATTCCTATTCTACCTACTATGGTATGAATATAGCTACCATCATAATTTTGATACACAGATTGCTAAAAGTTGCAAATAACTAAAACCTTTCACATACTTGAAACTAAAATGACAAATATGTTCTTTTTTGAATTTTCTCCCTTGAAAACCCCTGAATTACATCATGGGTTTGAGCTCCTTACTTCTTCATGACACACTTTGGTAATTTCTGAGAGTGTATCACTTCCATCTTTTTATACACCAGATTTTATATCATTTATATTTCTGCTGCTTATGTTTCATAGTGTTCATGGTATAGTAGAGATGTCTTCTGGCTCTTAATCTAGGTCCCAGAATCTTAAAGGTGGGAGTGTTTAATTAAATTAGAAGAGATATATCCAGAAGCAACTTCTCTGGGTAATGTGGGCACTTTCATAATCAGAGTAAACCAAATACATCTTTTTACATAAATCACAAGTAATTTACTTCTACACACTTTATAAAATGCTAATAGGATGTCATTATGAATGAATGAAAAATGTAATTGGAAAAGACTAAAACCATATTTGACTCTGAAATCTGTTATTCTGTAACTAGAATAACATTCTGTAACTAGAATAAATCTGTAATTACGCAGCATTGTTTTACGTGGTTAGGAAGAGAGAAAGCATTTTTTGCATTTCCTCTTAGCATTGCTGCTTTGCTTTTACATACTTTTTTAAGTTGTATAGCTTCTTCCAGTTGTTTAAATTCTTCAGTAGCTCTTAAAATTTGTTGCTCTGCCTTTTCTATTTCATCATGCAGTTCTGATAGTCGAGTTTGTGCTGCAAATTTAAAACCATGTACACAGACACACACAAGAAAAATCTTGAATTCTCAAATTTCTACCAGATTTTTTCTTTATAATCACCTCCTCCCTCCAATTAAATTCTAGATTATATTAAATTATAGATCACAGGAATAAAAAAGCAACTTCTTATGATGGTTTTCCTCTCTATTAACCTCTAGAATACTTTCATGATATGCTATAGAACTATAATTGATCCTTTTATATGTAAAATCCTGAAAATGAAAGGGGCTTTACTTGATAATCCCAACACAAAAACTCTTTGGAGAGAATAAGGACTTTATTGGTAAATATGCATTTATATGACACTAAGTTATAATTAGACTCAAGCTATTAAAAAAAACAAACCTGTGTTAGAGGTAAATGCTTTTATGATGGGACTCAGTATCAAGAAATTCACTACTGATGGGCCGGCCGACTGGCGCAATGGTTAAGAACTGGCTTGGGATGCCAGAGGACCCTGGTTCGGATCCCACATATGAGGGCCAGTGACACTGCCCTCTACAGCTAAGATGCTGAAC
>NW_017731473.1:3106832-3153193 GCF_001890085.2 Hipposideros armiger | reverse complement strand
CTGATCTGCCTCGCCCGGGAAGAGCGCAATGATGGTGCCAACTTGGGCCAGTGAAGCAACGTCCTCCACAACTAGACTGAAGAACAAAAAAAGGACAGCAACTTGTCTGTCCCCCTCCCCTCAATTCCCCAGCGCTGTTCCCATTCCCCAATTCCCCAATTAAAAAAAAAAAAAGATTCACTACTGAACAGTCTTTCTCAGCTGAAGGTGATCTCAAATCAATATCTTTCTATCTCAAATTTCCAATTTCTCTTCCTCCCTCTGTCCCCACCTTCTATAAAATGATTAGCCCCTTGAAGCTAGTCTGCACAAATGTCTGATTTATTTTTGCTTTCACCCTCCAGAGCCTGGCATATAGTACGTGTATATAGACATGGACAACTCAGTCCCTTTTCTCCCCTCTCCAAGTCAACCTCTACTGGCCTTCCGTGTTTTCCATTTAGCTACTAACCAAGGGAAGATACACTGCTAATCTGGTTGGTGAGAGCCCCAAATGGGCCATGATTACTAGTGGGATGCATGAACTCAGGTCTGCTTTCTCTTTCTTCCATATCATGCAACTGAGTGGGTAAGTGGACCCAAAGTTTGTTGTTGGCAAAGTCTCTAAGTGCCCTCTTGGATTGACTTTGTAACTTTGTAACTCCTCTTTGTAACTTGCCAGGAAGTGATAAGATCCCTTGAGTTAGATGTTTTTGGGGTGGGAGAGAAGGTTGAGGAGGTGGAGAGTTGGAACAGGTTGGGAAGAGTCAAAGGCAGGCCTCAGGCTCAAGCCTAAGGAGAGTGTGCTGATCCAACTTATCCAAAGCACTGCGTTAGGTTTTGGCTGCATGCACAGTAATAAAGTGGCACTTTACTTGCTTCAATTATTACTTCAATTATTACTTTGAATGCATAGTTCCAATGGTGACAAGGACCTCCTGGACATGTTGCTATCAAATTACTGTAAAAAACCCCATTTTCTACCATAACAGGAATCATTAAAAAATAATCTGATCAATGAATCACTACTTTTGTTTTAGACTTTTCATGTAAACAACTTAATACCCTCAGCATGTTTAAGTAAAAGAATTATAAAACAAAATTTGCCTATATATTCAACGTTTTGATATTTTTAAAGAATGTAAAATAACTTTTTTAAACCTGCACTTATTTGATTTTCTTTGTCTTCCAGTTGTACATCCAGTGGCGGATGGGCTCTCAAGTTCACATGTTCATTTCTAAGTTGTTCCCCTTCATCTGGCTCCATCTTCTTGATCTCTATTGGCTGGGCGTTAGCGATAATGTAACTCTCTGTGGTGAACATATTTCTTTTGTATCTGGATTTGCCAATGTAAGGGCTTTCGTCTGGGGTTTTATCCATTTCAACATACTAAAAGCAAAATAAATGAATAGATTTATGGTTTAATAAGTAACTTCTAAGCAAACAAGTGACATTCATTTTATTAGTGAAGAACACATCACAGAATGCCTAAATATTAATCCTATCTGCTGAGAAGTTGAAAAATACGTACCACTCTTTTATTCTTCATATACCAAAAGGAATTAGAGCAAAAAATGGTCTCAAAGGATTCTTCCTCCTATCCCTGAAGAGTGAGTTTGGATTGACTGATTAAAGAACTGCCTACAGTTATGTGATTTTTAGCATTGCTTAATTTCTTAAATCAGAAATCTACATATTTTATTTTGGTTTCTTGGCTGATATAAATCTCAGTTTAATAAATTTTAATATTTGCATTTTTAACTAAATAATACATGATATTGGTTGGAATCACTGGGTCGTAGAAGATAAGTGAGTCTCAGTTGCAGTAACAGTTATGGCATTTGTATAAATATTGGTTGACTAATACTGAACCCAGTGATTACCGAAGATACAGTGTAGAGAGATAATTGTACCATGAGTACCAAAGCAGGCTGTGCACTTTTCCTGGAAGTTTAGATTTAAGGGAGCTAATCAACTACATTCTCAAGTGAGGTAACTGAGGGTGAGAAAGCTGTTTTGGGTTATGGCTGTGGGTAAAGATCCTTCTAGGTTTTTTACCTCTTTTGGATGCTGCTCTAGCTTACGGAGCCAAATAATTCACAGATTCAACCAACATACATTTACCCTGCTGATGTCCTCAGAACAAGGAAGTGGAGTGGTTGCTGATAATGTTTCTGTCTCCATCACCTGCCCTCCCTTGTCCCACTCTGTGCTGGCTTTAACTTTGGATTATTGAAAAATTAAAATAACTTACCTCTGATGGATAATAATTTAGTGGCTCAAATTTAGCATCAATTTTATAAAAGGCCAATTCCTGTTCCAGCTCATACTGCTTCTGACATGCTCGTGTTAGCTCCATGGTCTTCTGTTTTAGCTATTGACCAGTTTGATATGAAACAACACATAGCATCAGTAAGTTAGTAAGAAGGTACAATGGCATGGGGCAAGTTCTGATCATAACTAATAATTAGATTCTTTTAAACCCCACAGCAAACAGCACAACATTCAGAGCACTTTATATAATTCTAGAATATTATAAAGAATGAAATACAAAATTATCATTTCATAAGAGATCACATAAAAGACCTCTGAAGTTTATATATGCTATTTCAGGGTACAATGAATAGAGATTTTTAAAAAATCATTTAAATTTGCTTTATCCAAACATGAAAATAATTCTGTATCAATTATTTTTAAGTAACTAGTCTACTACGTACCTGCTTGCTGATTTCCCAACAATCAGCACTAATTGATTTAACTTCCTGGTTTTAATAACTTCAAATCATGGATGGAAATGACATTTGACATGAATTACAAAGGAATCAGGAGGAAGAGTGAGACGGATTAAAATAAGAGTCTGGTTGTAACTGCTGTACTGTTGTTGTTGTATTAATATTTTGGCTAATGGCATCTCAGTTTTAAGTGTTCAGAACACTATTCTCTGTCATAGAGGATAAGGGATGGGAATAAGATCAATCAGATCCAAATATGGAATATTAAATTTTTAATAAAGTAATTCTACTATAAATACAACTTTTTAGTTATCCTTAGAAATTCTGAGCTAGAAGAAATCAAATCTAATTCTCTTGAATTTATAAATTAAAAAACTGAGTCCCAGATTGGTAAATTGACTCTTGTCAAATGTTACATATCAGGTTAGTGGCAGCAGCTAAATATTTTAACTACCAGTACTAGCCCCGTCTCTTTAAACCAATCCTTTGAGTTCATTTCAAAGGTCCACTAAGTGATTTTCACCATTTTTTTTTGCCAATGTCTGATAGAAACCAGACCTAAAACATGCAGAAAAACCTTATTAATATAAAAATGCAAGCTACAGAGAATAAAACATAAACAAACAAACATTTTACAAGACCCAGGAAATCAAAGTCGTGCATGATTTAGCTTGCAGTCACCTCCTGGTTATCCACCAAAGGGAAGTAATGTTAACCTGGATAACAGGTAATCACGATCGAGTATTCACTGTGTGACAAACCCTGTAATAAGCATTTTACCTGCGCTATCTCACAGAAGCTTCACAACTCCCTTATGAGAGGATTAAAGCTACACAGAGACGTTAAATAACTTGTCGATTGCACAGCTGGTAGTAGAGGAGGTAGAGCTCAGTTCCAAGTCTCCTGACTTCAAATCCAACCCTCTGTCTATCATACTCTACAGCCTTCCATGTCCTGCTGCAGGGTGTCCAGCACATTACCCACACTGACGCTCTTTCAGTGAATACTCATAAATCCCTGAGTCTCAAGAAAGCAACTCACAACCAACAGTGTCAACCAATCTTGGGCTTCTCTCCCTAAAGATCATTGGTAGTAGGGTCAAACAAAGGCAAATGTGACTGGAACAATGGAAAAAGCATGGACTGGTCTCTAAAGGCAAATAATAATACTCTGTGCCTCTGAAAGTACCTTTGTGTCTCCTATAGCGCTAGGCTCAGCGTATTGTAAGCATTCAATAAATGTCGATTGCAGAAATGCATAATGGGAGCAAGTTAAGAGTCAAAAGCCCTGGGAAGTAGGTTAGTTCTAGTCTTTGCTGTGGATAATCAAGAGTTGACTGCAGTTAACATATTTACCAAGGGGAAAAATGATACAAATACTTCCCCCCAACATTCAAAGTCACTCTCCTATGTACACATCCATTAAAACAATTATACATACATACACAAACACGTTTCTTGAGAAGGCAAGCCAGCTTTAAAACTTAAAATGTACATAAGCATATTAATAGAAGTTATCATGCAAACCATGAAAAACATAGTGTGCAATTCAGTCCTGAAGGAACTACCTTTAAGGAAGAATAAAGAATCGGCAGAAAAGGGTCTGCAAGAAACCAAGACAAGGGCTGAAAGGAGAGAGAAGCAAACAGAGACCATCACCTGAAGAACTCCAGAGAGTTGGGCTGTAATCATATAAGCTGCTCTTTACTGACAACTTACCTTAGAGATATTGTTATTAGTACTGGCATTGTTCTTACATGGACACATTTTATCATCATTCTATGAGTTACAGATTTATCACCTTCCATTACTTAGCTTGATTCATTTCAAATTATTTTCACACTCATCACCTCATTAAGTCCTCACAATTCTGTGAGACTGGCAGGACAGGGAAGTCATACTCATTTTAAAAATGAGGAAACTGAACAAGAGGAATTAAATAATGCTAAAAAAGATAAAGAGCAATATTAATATCAAAGGTAATTAAAGTTAGTATTGGTTGGTGGCAGAAGAGGGGGACCACTATAGTTTAAATGGCCACCAGCAGCTTTACTTCAATGTTACCACATTTCTTTTCTAGGTTGACCTATTACATGAGGAATTACTTTATGGAACTGGAAAACATATAACTGTAGATGATATTATCACCAAATACTCTGCATAGGAGAATGGAAAATGTTTTTTCAAATGTAGGCTTTTAGAATAAGACCCAGAATTATTTCGTAAATATAGAATAGTCCTCTGGAATAATAAAAGAACAGGCAAACAATATACATTTAAAGAAGAAATTTAAAGAATACGGAAGAGTTAATGAAAATATATGCAATACTCAACTTTCCAACCACCAAAGAAATGTGAAATGAAAGCAACAAGATTCCATTTTATTTTTCCTATTTACAAGTTCAAAATAATAATAATATCAAGTGGGGAATAGGGCTCTTTCACCCACTGCTGTAGAAGTGTAAAACAGTTATAAGCTTTTTGAAAGGTGCATTAATAGTTAACAAATTTAAAATGCAAATTACATAATAATTCTACTTGTAGTGATTTATACTAAGGAATTACTATTATGAATGTATAAGGGGTGTGTGTGTGTGTGTGTGTGTGTGTGTGTGTGTGTGTGTGTACTACATATATACCGGGGGTGCACAAAACATGTACACACAAAAAACTATTAAAATTGTAATACTCAATATGTATCAACTACAAAAGATGAATACAAGTCATGTTTGATTTCTGCAATTACAAGAGGTGCTCAAAGTAGTTACCATCAGTGTCCAGACACTTCTGATTATGGCAAACTACTGCTTGAGCAACGTTGACCAAAATGTCCACTTGTATACATTTTATTGGCACCAGGTGTGTGTGTGTGTGCGTGCGCGCGCGCGCGTATGTATATATATATATATATATATATATATATATATATATATATAAAGATTTTTTCTGTAGTATTCTTTCTAATAACAAAAAAGTGGAAGCAACCTATATATTCATCAATAAGAGTAGGCTACATAAATTATGGAGTGTCCATATAATGGAACACAACGTAGACTTTGAAAAGAATAAGAAAGATTTGTAAGTGTGTGTATATATGTGTGTGCACACATGCATGTGTGTGTGTATTCTTTTTAAACTTGGAGAGCTAGCTATCCATGATATACTGTTTTATAAAAAATAAGATGCAGAATTAAAATATATATATAGTAAGATTTTTTTAATTACAAAAAATTCAAAGGTGTATATATATATAAAATTACACATATATTATATAATTACATATATATTGTATAAGCATAGAAAACATCCAGGGAATGGGGTAGGGGGAAAGTGAGACCTTCATTTCCTACTGTATACATTTGTGTTGTCTGAATTTGTTACAATCAACATTAACTTTGTATGTAAATGTGTTTTTCAATGGTTAATGATAAAAATAGCATGACACAAAGATAAGCACAGTCTATCTTCTAACCAGAAATAGCTACAAAAAAACAAAACAGCAAAAACTGTTGACAATTTACAAAACATTTATTCACAGCACAATCAACAACATCATAAATAAATAAAAGAGAAACCTAGGCAACTTTAATAATCCATAATTTGGGGATAGCTCCAAGTTATAAAATACAACATTTTGCCAAGGTTTTCAATAGGCTGACTAGCATGCACCAGGGAGTCAGCATATAGAAATTGTAATAAAAGATGGATTCTATATTATAAAAAAAGATGAGTAACTTAAAAAATTTTAAATGTTCACAAATGTCAAATGACATCATAGTACACACTGTTTGTTTTATTGTATTCTTTTTTTTTTTTAGCTGAACCATCCTGCCAGCTGTTGGCAGCTCAAAGGCAACTCAGCTCGGGCTGGGCGAGCTCTTAATCAACTGATCCACTTGTCCGGCCCCGTTTTTTGTATTTTAAATACAAATGTTAAGTGATGGCACAGAGAGTTCACTGCTAAAATAAAATTGATTATCATGTAGGCCTCTAATGATTTAGTTGCTCATCAATCCATTTTACTTGTGGAATGGAGAGCAACAGAAATATGTATAATATAAAAAACCACTGATAATCACCGAATTATTGAATCATATATAACATGTCAGCCTTTGGAATACAGCTGACATATTTGAAAACTACCTTCAGATAAGAGGCATGTGAAAGAGCCCACAAATGCTCTGGACATTTCACTAACAGAGCTGGAGAAGCTGCCCGTTCATCGTGTCCCCTGCCTTTTTTCTCTGGCAAAGGAGAATTCAAGAAGGAGGTAGTTAAGTATTTGGATTTCAAATAACAATTTCCCTCTCTACACAGAGAAGGGAACACTTTTTTCTTGCTAAAAAATTTAAGTGCTTAAGCAGAATTCTTGTCAACAAATCAAGTAGTTAAGCCAGGATGCCAATTTTGAAAGGGAGGTGCAAAAAAGATAACTATCTAAGGTTCTATAGTCACATGAGAAGTATAATTCTCTAAGTTATGCATGGGTCAGAAAAAGAATTGTCAAAAGAAAAAAAAAAGTGCCAATAGCTATTTTTTCTTTAAGGACAGTAGCCTAATAATGTTACAGAATCAGAATCTCTGGGAAAGGCCTTTTAAGATCCTTTAGTCCATCTCCCGCCTAATGTTTTTCTTTACGCCAAACCCTGAGCATATGCCTGTTTCAGTGACAGAAAACACATTCCAGAGTTACTGTACTTTTAGCTCAGGACAGCTACTAGAAATTTCTTTTTTATTACTAAATGAAAAATTGTTTTCCTATAATTCTATTTGCCATTTCTTCATTTTGCCATATGGGACTTTAGTCAATTACTCTAAGTCCCTCTTCCATGAAGCAGCCCTTTGACTATCTGAAAGCAATCATCAGAGCTCACTGGGTCTCCTCTTCTCCAGCCTGGACACCTTGTTGCTTTGGCCATTCCTCATAGGACATAGTCGCACGACCTTTGAAGCCTCTGGGTCAGGTACCTTTCGGTTGTACACTATCTAGTCTATCTAAATCTTTCTCTTTTAAAATACCTTTTCTTTCTATTTCAACCATAAAGCTAAATTACATAAAATTTAAACTATGCATAAGTAGCAATTAGAAAGTGTATATTAATAATTCCACTCCTCAGAAATAACTACTGTCAAGAATCTGGAAAATATCTACCACTTTCCCTACACATACTGATGATATTATATGCTATCTTTATATATAGGCTCATCCTTGATATATTGTTGTACAGCTTGCTTTTTTTCACATAGCAATATATGTTAGACATCTTTCCGTATCAGGACATACAGCTCTACTCCATTTTAATAGTAACACAATTAATTTACCACATGGATATCCACTGAGGGATATTTTAGTTATTCTGAATATTTTGCTAATATAAACACTATTGTAGTGCATGTCCTTGTATATGTACATGCGTATATGTGTATTTATATGTATGTATGTATGTACATATATAATGTCTTTACACATTCTTGCTACCATTTCTACAGAACATACTATTGGAAATATATATTACAATTATATAGTAAAAATAAATAATATAAATATAATAATAAACAATACTATATATAATATTTCCAACATAAAGGACATAGGTATGTCCATTTAAATTATGATAATTTTGTCAAATTGCCTTCTAAAAGTTTTTGCCAATGTACGGTCTCACCAACAATGTTGTCGTTAAAAAAAATACACATGTCTACAGTCAGTCTGGCCAGCTGCCCGCAGTGGGGGGCTTCCCCTCTCTCCTTTGTTCTGGTTGCCGTACTTCACATGATGCAGCCCAAGGCAGCATTTGTCTTTTGGGCAGCCATGTCACAGAGTGCCCGTCAACTACAACTTGTAAAATCTTTTGCACATATTTCTGTTGAACCACATCTTCCCTATTCTACAGTCTGGGAATTGTGTTTTTAGACTCAAGGACAAAGAACTCTCTATTTTAAGAGAATAAAGTCAAAGCAATGTAAAATATGAACTTACCAATTCATTTTTTGTGTTCAGGTTACTCTCTAGCTCCTTGCAGCTCTGTTTTTGTAACATGGCCTCCTCCTTTAATGATTTGTTCAATTTATCTTGATTTTTAATTTCCTCGAGGAGCTTTGTTTGTTTGTCCTGAAGCTCTTCAGTTTCCATTATCTTCTTTTCCAGGTCTCTTTCCAGTCTTTCTACTTCTTCTGCCAATACAAATTTAATAGTTTATTGATCATTATATTTCCTACTTGAAGAAAGGTAATAATATTTCTTAGCTAATAGCAAAAGAACTCTTAGAATAGTATCAATACAATTCTACTTTCAAAATTATTCACTATGGTTTTGGGAAAAAGACTAGAATCAGAAACGGATTTATATTAAGAGTTAAGAAGTCATTATCATTTGTATAACAATTTTAAAAGACAGCACTTTTCTTACAAGTATTTAATTCAATTAGTGTGTTGATAAACATAGGTCTCCTATAACAAACATGCAATATTTTTTTGATATTAATAATTACACTTTAAAGGATGCTGCAAGCATGTGTGCAAAATACTATGCTATCTAAAAATCCTTCAAAGGCTTCCCATGATGCTTAGGATAGGATCCAAAAAGCCTGCATGAATAACTGACAAGGCTCTTCATGGCTGGGTCCTGAACTCCCTCCTCTCCAGCCTCATTTTCAAGCACACCCCACTGCAGCCTTTTTTGCAATGATTCCAACTCTTCAAATGTGTGATGCTTCTTGTCACCTGCAGGCTTTTATTCATACCTTCTGCCTGGAACTGTCCTCTTCTATTTCCTACTGGTCTATTTTATATCCTCCAGATCTTAGTTTTAAAAACATTTTGAGAAGTCTGCCCTGACTCTACCCTCTTCCCAGGTTAGATTCTTTTCAGGGGTGCTCTCACACCACCCTGCACCTCTGCTGTGGCCCTCGTCACACAGGGAGTTGTAAAATGTGATCAAATAGCTTGGCTGTCTGCCTTCCCCACTAAAGCTTTGTGAAAGCAGAAACTGTCTATCTGGCTCACTGCTGGGTCCCAGAACTCAGCACATTAAAGGCTCCCAATTAATATTCAAAATGAATCATAAGTAGTTTAAACATCTTTCCCTATATTTATAGGATGACTTCCCTTTGCATTATTTATATTTTTAAGGATTCTAAAACATAAACTTCAGAGTAACAAATGTTGAGTTAGGGGGATCCCAAACTAATACAAATTTACCATATTTCTCAAGTATTGGATCAAACCATTATCAAATTGCTATTTTTGTAAGTCAAAATGGATTAACATTAATTTCAAACGGTTGAATTTGGAAGCTCATTTCCTAACATTTTTTTTTAAACATTTTTATTGAGGAATTGGGGGGATGGGAACAGAGCTGGGGAATTGGGGGAAGGGGAACAGACAAGTTGCTGTCATTTTGTTCTTCAGTCTAGTTGTGGAGCACGTTGCTTCACTGGCCCAAGTTGGCACCATCATTGCGCTCTTCCCGGGCGAGGCAGATCAGTCGCCGGCTTCTGGACGGCCACTCACTGCGGCTGCTGGCCGCTCACGCTGGCTGCTGGCTACACACGGTAGCCCATGGCAACCCACTGCCACAGGGGATGCAGCCTATGCCGTCGCCGGCGACTCACGGCAGCCCAGCTCCAGGTTGAGCTATTGTTCAGCATCTTAGCTGTAGAGGGCAGTGTCACTGGCCCTCATATGTGGGATCTGAACCGGGGCCCTCTGGCATCCCAAGCCAGTTCTTAACCATCGCGGCACTCGGCTGGCCCTCCTAACATTTTTAATGGCTATTTCATACCTTCCTCTTTCTCTTCAACTCCCATACCCCTATTTTCTTTCTCAGTTGATGACCTCATATTTCATGAGAAAACAGGCCCCACCAGTAGGAACTTCCTCAAGACTACCCATGGCTGCACACATATTCTCTGCCTTCTGATGAAGAAAGTGTCCTGTCCCTCTTATTAAGAGACAATCTTTCATTTTTTCCAATTTTATCTTGTCTTCCCAAGGACCAAAAGAACTGAGCCATGATCTGTCTCCCCACTCCACTCTTGAATATTCTTTTTGTTTCTTTGATTACTAGCTTTGAGGTTTACCACATTCGCTTCTGCCCATTTCCTGGTCTGGAAGCTATTGGGGAATTTTTTTTTTTAACTCATTTATTAGGCATTAGCGGAGGGAAACTGCAAATTTTCACCCAGATGTCTCCTTCCCATTCACTCTTCCATCTATAATCTAGTATTTGTCCCAACCACTCCTTAATTGCTCTTGTCAAGATCATCCTCATACAAGTACATTGCCAGTCGAATGCATTCTCTGTGCTCATCTTCTTCATGTCTCAGCAACAGTCAGCATAACCGACCACTTCCTCTCTTGAAATCTTCTCTGGGCTTTTGTAACCTACCGTTTCCTGGTTTTCTCCTAACTTGTTGGCCTCTTTTTCCTCATTTTGCTTAGCTGGCTCCCCCTCTTTATCTTCCTAACCCCTGTCTGAGTGAGCTAATCAATTCCAGTAGAATTAACTATTATATTTATGTTTGATGACTCTCAAATTTATATCTCTAGTACAGATCTCTTTGAACTCCAGACACATTTCCAACTCTCTTCTTGGTTGTCTCAAAGACATTCATTCAAACTCAGCATTCTGAGTTCTCTCATTTTTATAAACAATATCACCATCTAAGCACTCACTCAAGCCAGAAGCCAGGAATTATTCAGTCCATTAGAAAGTGCTGCTGATCCCACCTCCAAAACTGATGCATCTTTTCTATACCCACCACCCAAATACAGACCATCACCACTTCTAGCCTAGAGCTCTGCAACAGCCTCCTCATAATGTCCCTTTAGTTCCCTTTCGTCCTGTTCCAAATCATTCTCTATCCTGTTTCAAAAATAATCTTAATATATAAACTGCCTCATGTCCCACCCTGGCTTAAAAACTGTCAATGGCTTTCCACTGCACCTGGAATAAAATCCCAACCCCAAAGCCCTGTGCCATCTCACCCCTCCCCATCTCTCCAAACTTTTTCGTGAGCTATCCTGCAGTCATACTGACTTCTTTCAGTTCCTTAACTCACCATGGTCTTTCCAACCTCAAAGCACCAGCTGCTCCCTCTCCCTGAATGCCTTTGTTCACATGGCTAACCTATTCTGGCTTTGCCATCAGCTTAAATGTCACTTCCTCAGAGGGACATTCTTTACACCACTTTCCCAAAAAGGGGGTTCTCCTCTGTTACTTTATCTGCGTTTACAGGCTTTTTGTCTGTCTTGTCCACTAAAACACGAAGGCCAGTACCACATATCTTATTATTGTATCCTTAGTGCCGGATACGGTGCCTCACTTATAGTACATGCTTAATGAATATTTGTTGAATTGATTTATGTTGTCATTTTCCATGCAAATTTTAACAGCATTATAAAGTTTATAACATAATATACTTTTCTGGATAACTTCTAAATTATTCTTCCCCCACCCAAATTTAGTTTTTTAAAAAAATGTCACCTTACCTAAACTGAATCTCTCAAAAGCTTCCTGTCTGTCCTGAGTGGTTACTGGCTGACCTTCCAAACTTTCCAGTGAACGGAGGTGAAAAATGGTAAACTGAAGGGAATGAGGAAGGGCCACAACTGGATTTTCAGTTAGGTTCAGAGAAGTCAAATCTTGAAGTGGTTTCAACCTGCTTATATCTTGGAGCTGAAATGATATTTAACATTATTATTAGTATAATTTAAAAATCATAAACACACCTGAAGGAAATAATAAGTCAAGGACATTGCTATTACCATGGCAAGGAACCTATTTTCATGAAACTCATTATCCCAAAGTAGTGTGACTGGAGAAATAGAAAGGGAGTATTTGAGTATCTATAGTGTATCAGGGCAATACTAGGCATTTTCCATACACCATTTCACTTGTGACTCCTCACAACAACTTATGACATAAGCACCATCTTAATTTTAGAGAGGAAGAAGTTGAGGTTCAAACAAGTTAGGTGACTTGCCCAAAGCTCAGAGGCTATAAGCAAATGAAACAGGATTTGAATAGAAATCTGTGTAACTCTAAATCTATTGTCTTTTCATTATACAAATCGAAAATATAAATGGCTATAAAAAAGATTTTGGTAAATCTTCATATAACAGCTATAATTGACAGTAAAAGAAATAAGGATATGTGGAAATACCGTTTTGAAGTGAGGTTTTTTATGTTTATCCAAAGTGGGATTTTAAAAGGTTGAGAAACACTCTACTAGTAGCTAGTACAAATAAACCTCTCCCAAGTGAATGTACATCATCACTCTTACTGGTGCCAATGTCAAATATGAACTGGGATGAGAAAGTCATACAAAATTAGAAATAATTATAAATATTTACAGAATGATTTTCCTGTTAACATCAGCTGATGCTTTGTACTACCTAAGGATCAACTACTTTGATGAATATATGTGGCAAATTTTAGATTCATGGCTACCTCTTCCCATCACCCCACAAGTTTCATGAGTTCCAAGGTGATGCTGTGCAACATGGTGTGGGGCTTGGGCTCTGAGGCTCTTGGGTCGTCAGTGAAATGGTAGAGTCACCTTACCAGATCTTTATAAAGATGAAATAAGAAAGCATAGACATTGCTAGCTGCACAGCAGTAAACAAGTGCTATTTATTATTACTGGCTTCCCCTGGTGAAGGTTTAAGGAATATGGCCTTAGTTATTGTTTTAAAGTTTTAAAAGTATTTCACACCTATCATTTCATCTGAGCCCATAACACTCCTGTAAAGGAAGCAAGGTAGAGACTGTTTTCTCCAATCTAAACAGTGAGTTTTAGAGAGGTGAAGGAATTCTCCAAGGTCACAGAAAGCAAGTCTAGGCCCGTATTAGAAGGCACATCTCTTATTTTCTATTCTAAGACTGATGTTCTTTACATTATAGCATGATTGTTCCAATTTTAATACAGACTTAAATAAATTAATATTTTTACTTAGCAATCACTAAAAATTGAACTGTATAAATATCATAGGAAAATCATAAATTATATTCCAGAAAAAAATATACATCATTATCAGATTATGTGAACCACGATGACAAAGTTGCTCCACTATAACAAGCTAGTATTAACCTCCTAAAACACCTAACCCTGTAATTGAGATTAATTCATAAGTTTGTAAAACAGAAGTCTGTATTAGGCATTAATGGCCTGCCTGCATTCTGGCACAAGATGCATGACTTTGGGTAAGAGACTTAACCTCTCTGAGACTTTACTTGAAAATGGGAATAAGACTATGACTATGGTACCTAAGTCATAGTAGTATTAAAAAAAAAAAATCCCTGCACTGTCTTTTTAACAAGAGTGTCCTGAGGCACAAATGGAATGACAGATGTGAAAATGCCAAGAAGTCAACTCTCAGCTACCATGGAACCATGTAAAACCAGGACTGCCATATTTAATTACCCTAGAGAATCCCAGGTTATGTCTGAATTTGATGTTTGGTCAAAGGACCAAGGACCTTATAAGAAGAGATCCCATTTTTTAAAAACTTAGATTTTAATCTTTTCTTCTTTTTTTTCAGTAAGTCCAAAAATTTGAAAAAAATTCTTGCTACTTTAAATAACTTACCGATGATATCTTGTTGCCTTTTAGATTGAGGGCTCTCAAAGATTTTAATTTCTTCCCAAACCATGCTGGAATATGTTCGATTTCATTTCCTGCAAGGTTTAGCTTTTGCAGGTTACACATATTTTCTATGCCTTCAATTTTGCTGGAAACCAAAGGGTAAAATCAAACTTAGTAAGTACAATGATATGAGTTCCTCCATTCTGTTTTTAGAATTAATAGCCTTGGGTTTTGTGGAGTTACTTTTCATAATTATAACTTATTCACCCTTTTCATAAATGAGAACCAAAAAAGTGGCTAAAAACATTAATGTGCCCAGGAATCCTACTTATCTTACTATCAAACTTTATGATCTCACAACACAGGAAAGAGTCTGCTCATGGCAGTCTCACTAACCACTGTAGAGTACTAGCGGACAGCCAGGGGAGAGCTGAAAACTCAATAGCACACACTGCGCTGGGTGCTATAGCCCTGCACAAGAGACGATGTCCTTAATTATTACCTGAAGTCATTACTAAAAGTTTAGCTATGACAGCAGAATATGGCTGCCATTCGGAACTGGTGGACCCACAGAACGATACTGTATTTATGAACATAAATATTTTCATCAGACTATTTAAATTAATAAAACATTTATTACCCATATTCATGAATTTTAACTGATGAACTATTTTTCCCAAGTTGATTCCTATTTAATTCCTTGGTCAATTTTCTATACCGGGAAAATATTTCCAAGTTTTATTTTCACTTTTATTTTGTTGAAGTTATTTTCATCAGGATCAATTATTTCTTATACAAATTTTATATTATTTAATTCATTAATCAGTTTTTTATTCCCATTTCATTTTTGCCACATTAGAGCTTCTGCCACTGTTAGCGTTTTTTTGTTTGTTTTTGGCAGGGGCGGGAATTAGATATACCAAGTCTAATATGGGGGGAAGTATATAAATATAAAGATTTTCAAGATTTAATTATTGTATCATTTTGCCTATATTAAGTTTTCTAGGTACAGTTTTAGCCTCTGTCAGTTTTATTATGTTTACTTCTCAGAGTAATATATATTATACATATTATGAAGTGGAAACAAGACAGAGTATATTGCTCATAGCAACGAGCAAAAAACATGAGGAAAATCACATAGGATGAAAACAGGTTGAAATATCTTTTTTTTTAAAAGATTTTATTGGGGAATTGGGAGAGAAGAACAGCACTGGGGACTCAGGGAAGGGAAACAGACAAGTTGCTGTCAGGTTGAAATATCTTTAGGATCAAATTGACAGGGTTAAAACATACTGCTCCATGTCAACTTTCTTAATATAATAAGGCAGTGAATCTAAGAGTCTATCTGGGAAAACTTCTTGTCAAAAATGGAATTAAGACAAAATTTGATACTCAAAAAATTATCTCCTTCTTCGATAATGCTAGATTAAGGTATTAATCCATACTTCAGTAATGCCAAAACATGAAGGCAGTTACCATCTGTGAAGGGCTAGACTACCAGGGAATAAGGATGAAGGGGCCTGCTGTTTCAAAGGCTTCTTTCAGTAACGTGGGCAGCATTAATCTACCTCTCTAACAAAGATCACCCTGCAATGCTACCCAAAGAAGTATTTACTTACCAGATTTTGTTATGTGACAAGTTGAGTTCACGTAATTTTAACAGCTTGTCCACCTTTTCAATCTTCCCTATTACATTATAGCTGAGATTCAGTACTTCAAGTTTAACACATTTTTCCAAATTTTCGATATACTAATTGGAGACAAATGAATAAATACTTTATGCAACAGATGCCTTGACATCAGCACAGCATGTAAGTGTGTGTATCAGGGGCTGTTCTGATCAGTCACAGAGAATAAACCCTTCCTGCTCTCCCGACAGTCCCTTGGTACCGCGCTCCTTGACTGGGAGTAGCAACTCTCCTCAAGCCGCCAAACTCTCCTGGACCCTCCATGGACAACGCTTCCTATGTACTAAGTTCAAGACTATCCAGCAACAATTCCCCCAGCTTTTCCATGCCTCTCCCTCCCTCCTCTGCTTTCTTCCAAGACCAGCTAAGTACTCAGGCTCTTCACAACCTCACCCATCTCCTCTCCCCATGCTCTTGCATCTTCACCCTCTTTCTCCTGGATCTTCCCCTCAAGTTTAAAAACAGTCATTAGTCAACCAATAGTCATCACACACTTACTACATAGCAAGTGTGGCACCAGGCAATGGAGATGCACCAGTGAACCAGACAATTGCCCTGCTGTGTGGAGCCTATGTTTGACAGGCTCAATTTCTCTATATAAAGCAAATCACCTCAAATTGAACTTGTTTTTAAGGTCAAGCCATCATCTCCTTTATTTGCATTTTTGTTGGTTTGATTTTTGTTTTATTTTCATTAACATCTTCAAACTTCTGAATTAATTTTTGTGACGAATGCAGTAGGCAACTAAGTTTATATTTTTTCTAATTAAAAATTAAGTTATCTATTATGTGTTCATATTGTATAGTTTATGAATAAAGTGGTAAACACTCTACAGCAGGGATCAGCAAATTTTTTTTGCCAAAAGCCAGAAAGTAAATATTTTTGACTTTGTGGACCACAGATTTTCTATGGCAACTACTCACCTGTGCTGCTGTAACGCAAACAGCATGTAAACAAATGAGTATGGCTGTGTTCCGATAAGATTTTATTTACAAACATAGCAGCAAGCCTGATTTGGCCTGCAAGCTGTAGTCTGCTGACCTCTTCTCTAGAGAGAGTCAATAATGTATAAAATATTAGGAACTTATGAATCTGAAGATGTCATACTTCTGATGTAGAACTTTCACTGGAAAAAATAAAAGGTCTGCTACAAATTAGGTGACGTTAGGATGAGATGTTACTGTAAATCTAAAATAATCTTTTTTTTTAGTTTTAAAGCACAGAAACATCAAAAACAATGCTTATGTTCAGAAATGTTGGTAACTTACCCTAAATTTCTTGCCACCATCTTTAGAAAGTGAAAGGTTCAGAGATTTTACCAAGGCCAAATTGTCCTGTTTACTAAGTTTTTTAATAAGGGCCTCTGTGATATATCGGACTCCTGCACGAGAATCAGCTTCTGGAATTACAGAAACAGATCATTATCAGGAGAGGAAGACATGAATACTCTGAAAAACAAATTGTTTTCATGTTATATAACAAAAAAAATTTTTTGTAAGCCATGCAACTGTAAAAATATTTGGCTAGTTCTAACTGCAATGTTTTAATAATAATATTTTACTTTACATAGCACTTCATAATAATGACAATAATAGTTATATTCTATAAATATTAGCTGTGTGCCAAGCTTTGTGCTAAATGCTTTACACTTAAAACATTTAATTTGTACAACAAATCTTTGAGAGAGAAATTATTACTAGTCCCATTTATTTAAAAAACGTTATAATAATTTACTCAAACTCTTGCAGGTAGTATGCAAATCCAGGATTTGAACCCAGGCAGATGAATCCAAAACCTACAGCTTTAATTACATGCAGCACTGACATTTTTAGCAATAAAAATAATTAACAAACTGCAACTATTTAGTTGTTTAGTTTTACAATTCCAAACTAAAGTTAGGAAATGCTGGAATTCTTTAAAATCCTCTTTTCTGTTTTTCTTTTTTTTAATGGTGAGAAACACAAATGTGTTGCTCTTTTAAATAGAAATAGAGGAAATCCCATCATACTTTATAGAGATGAAGTGCTTACTTGATGGGTAGCACACCATCCTAAGACCCTTCCTGGATATCACTGTCCAACTTTCTTAAAGCCATGTTACATTTTACAAAAGAGGACATAAAAAGAAAATTCCCTCTTGGTTCTTTCTTTAAAAGTCAGAAAAAATTAATCCTGGGTTCAGATCTAGGCTGTGGGCCAAAGACTTTCTATTATTATTTATAATAAGTTAATATAACATTTATTTTGGTTTAAAATAATTTTTTTCTTTAATTTAGGCTGTTCTAAGAAAGAAAATGACTAATATTCTAAAATAGTATTGAAATTAGAAATAGCAATGTACCAACTGATGGCAAGGGTATGTATAGTCTAAATTCAATGCTGATGTTTATTAATAAAACTGATCAGATATTCAGAGCAATAGTTTGATGGCTGTGATTTCATAACTAAGCAAAGAAATCACATAGTTTTCTTTCACATTTACTCACATTAAATATGTTCTTAGAAAAAATAATCTAGTTTTGAAAATAGATTCCCAGACTAACAGAATGCTTTTAAGAAAAAAATAAAAACCTTGGTGGAACATATACATGTCCTTATGTGGAAATTAGTCCATTCACAGATAAGCAGTTTGCCAATAAACAGACTGGAATAGCCCAAGGGAGTATAACATTTTTACACTGAATTAAGGCACTCCACTCTGAGGTGAACAGATATGCCCTCCCACTACCCAAGGATGGTAATAAAATTGGCAGGTGAGCATTAAGGCTCTGTCCCACCACAGGAAATAAAGCTTCCTCTTTCTGGAAACTCCATTCTCCTAACCCATTTAGACAGCTTCACCTCCACCCTGAAGCCTCCATCCTCCACTGTCCTCATACAATGTCTGTTAATAAAAATGATAGGTCAAGTCAATACCTGGATATATGCTATATTTGGACAAAAAATGTTAAGTTCAATATCTTCCATCTCTACCTAAGAGTATATGGTCAAATTCTAAGATTAGAAAGCAAATACCTTTATGGTCTTGGTAGTCCAAAAGTATAGTGTTTTCATCTGCAGTCTCGCCTTGCTCACACCGCTGTCCTCCAGAATGAGTCTTGGGTCTGCTTAAAGGTGACAGTGATCTAGATCTCATATTGAACGTAAGAGATGATGAACTAGGAGAGTGAGATGATGGCATCTTTGGTTTGGAAAATTTTTGCTGAGAACCTTTCTTCATTGCAAGAATAAAGCCAGGTGTCCATCCAAACCTGTAAGAGTTTTCAATATATTTAACAAGGTTATTTTTTTAGAGCTATCAAAACTATTAAATTAATCTATTTCTAGACTTCTCAAGACTACAAAGTTATAAACTCTGAGGCTATAGATGCTACGACCCACACTACTTCAAGCTGATGGGAGCAGCCACTATTTTAAATATTGCCGATCACCTCTCCAGAGGGAAAAGAGACCTCCACGGGGTTTTGTATTGACACATGCTCCAGCCAGAAGCCTTACCTGCCATTTCTGTTCTCAGTTTATTGGACCGAACGAGTCACGAGGTCCCTTATACCCACACAGGGTCCTAGTATGCAGGCCCTGGAAATATTTGGCAACACGCTGTACTTAATACTGATGAGCCTCCCTTCTTCCTGAAACAGCTTCTTCCTTTGGCTTCTGGGACAGCGCACTCTCCTAGTATCCTTCTGCCTCTCTTTGACCTCCTTTGCTGGCTCACACTCCTCTATTCAATCTTTAAATGTCACAGCTCCTCAAGTCTCTTCTAGTCTCTCTCTAATCTCATTTTACACAATCTAATACACACCCATGGCTTCCAATGCCACCTGTATACTGATATTTATATCTTCAGTCCAACCTTTCTCTGAGTTCCAGACTCCTATTCCTGTGTACTTGATACCTCATTGGCAGCCTAAACTCAACATGTCCAAACTAAATTCCTCATTTCCTCCATTCCTCCCTCATTTTCCTCCCGTCCTGTTTCTAGGAGGTCTCTAGTGTTCCCTAACCAGTGAACAATGCTCATGGGAATAAGACGGAAACCTGGGAGTCATTCTTTATGCCTCCCTCTCCCTTTTTTCCTATACCAAATCAATCACCAACTTTTGTCAATTCTAGCTCCTAAATCTCTCTCAAATTAGTTTACTTTTTCTATCTCTACACTCAACCCCTCTAATCCATGCCTTCATCAAACTATATAATAGTTTCTAACTGATCTAATTCCTACTGTATGACTACATTAGTCAGTCAGAGTCATCTGTTTAACAAGTAAATCTGCCTGTAATGAACGTACTATTTGCCATGACCTATGAGATCCCCCCATGATATGGCCCTGTCTCTCTAGCCTCACTTCTGTCACTCATTCCCTCAAGTCTATGAACTCCAGCCACACTGACCTCCACACATAATTCCTTTTGCTACAAATGCTTGTCCTCAGTCTTTTTTTTTTTTTTACTGTGGTAAAATACACAACATAAATTTGACTGTTTTAACCATTTTAAGTGTACACTTCAGTGGTATTAAACACATACATAATGTTGTGTAATCATCACCACTATCTGTCTCTATAACTCTTTTCGTCTTGTAAAACTGTAATTCTATACCCATTAAACACTAACGCCCCATTCACTCCTCCCCCACAGCCCATGGCAACCACCATTCTGCTTTCTGTCTCTATGATTTTGACTACTCTAAGTATATTATATAAGCAGAATCATACAGTGTTTGTCTTTTCATGACTGAATTATTTTAATTAGCATAATGTCCCCCAAATTCATCCATCTAGCCAGAATTTACTTCCTTAACACTGAATAATAGTCCATTACACGTATATATCACATTTTGCTTATCGATTCATCTGTCAATGAACACTTGGGTTGCTTTCATGTTTTAGATATTATGAAGAATATTGTTATGGACATGGGTATACAAATATCTCCAAGGCTCATTTCAATTCTTGGGTATATACAAATGGAATTGATGGAACTGCTATACTTTTTTCCACAGCAGCTATACAATTTTACATTCCCACCAATGGTGCATGGGGGTTCCAATTTCACCATATTCTTACCAACACTTGTTATTTATTTATATTTATTTAATTATTTTAATTAAAAAATTTATTTATTTAAAAAATTTTTTTATTGGGTAACAGTGTGTTTTTTCCAGGACACATCAGCTCCAAGTCAAGTTGTTGTCCTTCAATCTAGTTGTGGAGGGCACAGCTCAGCTCCAGTCCAGTCACTGTTTTTTTCAATCTAGCTATATGTATGTGTGTGTGTGTGTGTGTGTATGGGGGGGAGGTTGCAGCCCACCATCCCATGCGGGAATTGAACCATCAACCTTGTTGTTAAGAGCATGCGCTGTAACCAACTGAGCCATCCAGCCACCCACCGGCAGCTCAGCAGCAGCTCAACTCAAGTCGTTGTCTTCAATCTAGTTGTGGAGGGCGCAGCTCACTGGCCCATGTGGGAATCAAACCGGCAACCTTGTTGTTCAGAGCATGCGCTGTAACCAACTGAGCCACCTAGCCGCCCCCTATTTATTTATTTTTTTGATGGTGGCTATCCTAATGAGTATGAGGTGGTATCTCATGGTATTTTTGATTTGCATTTCCCTAATAATTAGTAACATTGAGCATCTTTTCATGTGCTTATGGCTATTTGTTTATCTTCTTTGAAGAAACGTCTATTCAAGTTCTTTGCCCATTTTTAAATCAGGCTGTTTTCTTTTTTTCTTGTTGAGTTTTATGAGTTCTCTCTATATGTTCTGGATATTAATCTCTTACAGATCATGATTTACAAATATTCTGTGGGCCTTTTTACTCTGTTGATATTGTCTTTTGACGAACATTTAAAAATTCTCCTGAAGTCCAATTTGTCTATTTTTCTTTTGTTGGCTGTGCCTTTGGTGTCATATCCAAGAAATTACTGACAAATCCAATGTCGTGAAGCTTTTGCCCTGTGTTTTCTAAGAGATTTATAGTTTTAGGTCTTACATTTAGGTCTTTGATCCATTTTGAGATCATTTTTGTATATGATGTTAGGTAAGGGTCCAATTTCATTCTGTCTCCCCTTTAGACTATAAACTTCATGAGAGTTTATGTTTTGCTTACCATTTTCTCCCCAGTCTAGTGTAATGCCTGGTACCTAGCAAGAACTCAGTAAATATTTATTGAATGATGAATGAAGTCATTTCCCACTCATCCCTCTCCCTCAGCCATCAAGATATTGATTCTAGTTCTTAAATTTTCTGAATTCATCTCTATCTTCATAGCGTCCACCCTAGATCTAACTTATCATCTCTTGTTTAAACTGTTATGATACTTTCTTAACAAGCTTCCAATCTTCCTTTGCCTCACCTTCAATCCTGTCTCCCTGACTCACTTACTTTATAAAAAATAAAAGAAGTCTGATGGTTCTCACTGTCAATAAATCTAAACATTTCTGCACCATACATGCTCGTAGGACTCACCATAATCTAGCCAAACTTTCTAGCCTAATTTCTTATTCCTCCCCACCATGCATCCTGCACTCTAATCATCTTTTTATTATTACCTGGACACATCATGAGTTTCTGCTCATGAATTTCCCTCTCCTTAAAACGGCATCCTCTTCTTCCTCTGTACCAACTAAAATGTCATTTTATTTATAAAAGCTTTCCAGAAATCCACTTCCTTCAAGTAGAATTAATCTTCTATGCTTATTATCATATTGAATACACTTCCATCAGAGACTCATTCTACTATATTTTTTGCTTGCCTAGAATGTAGTATCCACAAGTGGAGTAATAATGTCTTATTCATCTCTGAATTTCCAGCACCTTAATGGTAGGTCATGAATGTATGTAACATTTTACAACTAGAATTCAATCTGTTTAGAAACCACACTTCTAACAGCGTTCTCTCTCTCTCTCTCTCTCTCTCTCTCTCTCTCTCTCTCTCTCTCTTTCTCTCTCTCTCTCTCTCTCTCTGGATGTGTGTTATGTTTTTGTTGCATTATATTATATATATGTAAAAGTGCACAAATCATACATATATTGCTCTATGAATTTATATACAGTGAACACAAGCTGTATAACTAGTATCCAGATCAAGAAACAGAATATTACCAGAAGCCCTTTCATGTCCCCTTCTGGTCAGTAACTTCCACACATGGGTAATCACTATTCAGACATCCAACACTGAGATTTTTAAACTATTTTTGAAGTTTATGTAAATGAAATAATAGAATGTCTTTTGTATCTGCATTTGATAAACATTATGCATCTGATGATCATTTATGTTTGTCTCATGCTATTTGAAAAACATCTAATTGCTTCAGACTCCCATGCCTACTATTGCTTGTCCATAAAATCAATGTATTGAAGTTGAGGCCTCCCAGAAGGAACTAAAGCATGTATTGATGAAAGATATCTTAGTCAAATTCCTTTACTTTTCATATAAAAAAACTAAGGCCCAGAATGGTAAATGATATTGTTCACTGGTGTATTCCTGGCCTAGAAAAGAGTCTAGCAGATAGTAGATAACTAATATTTATTGAGTAAATTATTCATAAAAAACATGGAACTAATAAAATGCTATTTAGTACCTCAACGAAAGACTATCTTCATGAGCAGTATTTGTCCTCAACACTGAGAGTCCTAATTTGCAAGGTTAGGTTTATGCAAAAAAGATTTTCATAATAAAAAATTGCTCTTATAAGTGTATTCAGTCTAAAAGCATTGCAAAAATTATAAATTTGACAAATAGAGGAAAAAATATCTCATAAGATGTATAGGTCTTGAGCAAGGCTGCAATAACAATGATCCTATTTTTGCTCAGTATCCATAATCTCCCCTTCTCTCACTGCTTAAAATGTGAAGATAAAACATAAATTATTTTGTAGAACAGTTTTCAATCCAAAGATTTTGGGTAGGTTAAATCTAATGTCATATACATTGATATTAGAAAAAGATATTATAATGGTTTGATGTGTGAACATCTTCATACATAATACACCTTCACAGGTATATAGATATTATTATACACGCTGGGATTATGAAGAAACTCATTTTTTTTTAGCCTACGCCGTCGCTGGCGAATCACGGCAGCCCAGCTCCATGTTGAGCTGTTGTTCAGCATCTTAGCTGTAGAGGGCGCAGCATCACTGGCCCTCATATGTGGGATCTGAACCGGGGCCCTCTGGCGTCCCAAGCCAGCTTTTAACCAACATGCCACTCAGCCGGCCTGAAACTCATTTTTTAAATGGTTGGAACATATACAGGCTATGTAAAGAAGAGTTGCCATTAATATATTCAATCAGTTAACCAATTCTTAGTAAATGTAATACCTTTCAACAACTATATAGTCATTCTAGGAATGCTGATCTTGCCCCAAAACTTTCTGGAATTCCTCTTTGGGTCCTGCTCTCAGAATTAATTTATAAGACTCACCAGAAAATCAGACCTATCATTTCAGCTATATTTTGTTTTTATTTTCCCAGGTTGATCATTAACTTTTATCATGTGCCAAATATTGTATAAGCTCTTCTACGTATCATTGCATTAGAAGGATTAAATACAACAATTTATGAAATAGGTATTGTTACCTCCCATTTAAAGATTAAGAGGTTAGATAATTTGTCAAAGTCCCATAACTAATTGGTTAAGCCAAGACCAGGTTCTAAAGCCCGTGTCTTCATTACCATGTCATATTGCTGAGTTTACTGGATTCCAGATCACTTTGATTTGCTCTCTAGGGCCTAGCATGGTGCCTTACACAAAACAGACTATAAATAAATGCCACTAAATGACCATGATTAATGGATGGCATATATTATAAAAATTCCTGAAGGAAAAACAAAAAATTTAATACGACAGCTGTCACTCTCAGACTCAGTTATGTGCCCTGATCTAACAATCCTGTGCATCACAGCTTAGTAAAGACTACCTCCATCTCTATCCAGCCTTTCCTAACAATGCAATGCAATTATTTTGTGCCGTGCATCTTAGTTTTCTCTCTTAATTCTTACAATACTGAACCATCCTGAATTCCTCTCATAACATCCTAATGACTAAGACCTTTTGAGCCTCACCAGACTATGATGAATTCCTCTGTTACCTCTCTTGATTAGAAAAACTGCCTTACTCACTTATAGAGTTAAAAAAAAACATATTAGAATGAAGTCTAGAAATGTAGATCAACTCCTTCCTTTTATGAATTGTAACAAGGAAGATTAAGTGTTAGCCCTTTAATCACATCTCAGTACTTTCCCTGCAATTCTACTTCATTCCATACCCTTGGACCCACTTTAAATACTCTTACTCTTTAGCTTTCTCTAGTCCTTTCAAATATCCTGATTCCCATTCCTCTCCAAAGTCTCTAATCCGCTGCACTTCTTTCCAAAGGCAATTCTCCATCCTGTGCTTGTCAACCTCATACTTCATCTCATTCTGATTGCCAACTTCCCCACAAATGCTGTCCCAGTTCCCTAACACTGTCTTACTCTCCTCCATTTCTCTCTCTATGGCTCTTTTCAGTATCCTGCCTCAACACCTCTATATCCATCCTGATTTCCCAAACTGCTCATCCCAGCAAATATTCTGACATCCTAATCCATTCCAATACTCTGACTTCTATTATTTCCCTCTTCAAAGAAAATACTCAAACCTCCACCCATTCATCTTCATCCCAACACAATTATCTACCTACTTGCCTTTCCCTTCTAACATCCTGACCTCTGTGTCTTTCTCCATTCTATTAACATTCTGAATTTGACTCTCCATTCTACTCAGGTACCCTAAAATCCAAGTTTACCATCCTTTTTCATTAATTTACTCAGTCATTCAATTTTATTGTGCAACTTTCATGCTCCAAGAACTGTGCTAGGCTCTAAGAATACAGAGAGAGAAGGCAGGGTTTCTATGCTCAAGATGCACAGCAGGATTACATCCCCTGGTCTCTGAACTTTATATCCCCTTACAATTATATTTAAATGATTTTGTGAAACGACTTGATTATTGCTTGTTTCTTCTTCTAGAGTTTAAGCTACAACACAGCAGGGACTCTATTTGTCTATTGTTTGGTGTACAACAATTATTTGTTGAATGAACGAAGAAAGAATTCTGCTAAGCACCCTAAAGACATAACCAAATTTAAATCTTGCAGGTGCTGTATAAGAACAGAATTATTAACCTAATTTACAAGTGAGAATTAAGAGCATGGGTTCTGGAACTAAACAGCCTGAGTTAAAATCCTGGTTTGACATTAGACAAATTAGTTAACCTCTCTGATCCTCAGTTTCATCACTTTTAAAATGGGGTTGGTAACCAATCATACAATTTATTTTAAATCCTAAATGAGTTAATACGTGCAAATGACTTAGAAATGAATCTGACAAATACTGTATGCTCAAAAGTAATAGCAATTATTTTTACAAATGAGGAAACATGCACAGAACGGTTAAGGAACATGCCCAGAGTCATAGAGCCGGTTAAGTAACACGGGGTGGCAGAATCAAGATTTGAACCCAAGTTTTGACTTCAAAGTTCACCCCTCCTTTAACCATTATACAACAAAGTGTTTGCTCTTCCCTTCCTTTTAACATTTCCTTCCAACATCCTAACTCTCATTTTTCTCCTTGTACAATCCCATAATACCTGTCAGGATGCCCTAACCATCCTTTATCCCTGTCATTCCCCACAGTCTGCGGGCACACCCCAGCCCCTCCCTCCTCTCGGCGGAGGGACTCCCATCCTTCTTGGTGTTACACCCCAAATTACACCCCAACGTCCAACCCTTTCTACACTCTAATCCTGCTTCCCCAACCGCCCCTGCATCCCCCACCTCTGACCGGCAGTCTCCCTTCTCATCCAAACCTCCCTCCATCGTTCTCCTCACCACACCGGTTCCAGGCCCTGCCCTCCTTCCCATCCAATCCTAATTCCCAGGCACACGCCCCCTCCCCGAATCCATCCCGACCTGGTCCAGGCCTTCCCGCCTTTGCCGCCGGCCCCCACCGTTCCGTCCAGACGCCGGAGAACGCCTCCCACCAGGCCTGGCACTCACCGCCGAGGAGCCGAGCCAAGAGGACCCGCAGGACAAGGTCGGGCGGAGACGGACCCGTCGTTCCTTTCAGGTGCCCAGCAGCGCAGCGGCCATTTTGTTGTGTTGTGCCGGTTGCCGTGAGGCGGCGCGAGCGGCGGGGGCGGGGCTTTGCAGCGGCCACGCCCCTCCTGGGACAGTTGTGGAGAGAGGTGGGGTGGGGCTGGGCGGGGCCTCCCGCCGCCTGTGCCGCTTCAGCTGCAGGCGCGCAAAAGCGCGGGGAATCTTGGGCGCGAGAATTCTCGCGCGTGCGGAGCTTGTGGGAGCAGAGGCTTCCTGCAGCAGCCGCCGGCAAGCCGGTGTCCTGTCAGTGAGGCGAAGCTGTAGACGCCTCACGCCGGGGCGTGAGGGCAACTCTTTCATTTCACACTAATTTGTATTTATCCGGTAAGATAAAGAAGTTGCTACTCTTCTGAGTTGCATTTACAATATAAATATTAATCATGGCAGAGTGACCTAGCTATCCTTAAGTTCTTTTTTTCCAAATGATAACAAAGCTATTCTTATTTCTTTTTTTTAACTCATAGTAGTATTTTAATTCAGAAATTTAAATATACACATTCAGAGCAACTATTAAAAAAATACCTTGTTAAAAAAACGGCGTTTCCAAGAAAGGAGTTAGCCAAAAACACAACAGCAAAATTACCTGACAGTAGCTATTCTGTTTCTTTGAACTTGCCTCATGTTTCTAGGAAAATAACAGGATTGTACAAAGCTGGAATATAGCAATCAGAGACAGAGACACAAGATATTAATCTTGAATAATTCATGAACTAAAAAGCTAAGATCACATGAATTCCTAGAAATCATAGCCAGTGTCACAAACCGAAGGATTGCTAGTTCATATAAAACTTTCCCAGATTCTTTGCAACAGATTTACGGAATGTAAGAAGTAGAGAGGCTCTCAGGGTTTGGTCATATCATCTAGCTAAACTCCTTTAATTTACCATTAACATTATCATCTTTGGGTCCTAAAAGATAAAGTTATTTTCTTACATAGAAATAGTCAGGCTCTAGTGTTTAGCCATTGGCTGGTGGCCTCAGCTTGAAAAGTAAGGTGGGCCTTGAAGGCTTTAGCAGCTGGAGGCTGTCAGTCGTATGCTCCGTGCAGCTGGATGGCACATTCTTTTTTCCAGGGAAACCTGAGCAGCCCATCGGCATGGTTGGCACCCTGCTATTGACCAGCAAAGACACCCTTCTGCTGCCATAAGGTATGTGGCTGAGGCTGCTGGTGCCTGATGACAAGGGTGCTTTTGTTGTACCGAGGGAGGAGTCTCCTGAACCAGGAGGTCTTGGCCTCTTGTCATTTTTTTTTTCCAGTTTTACTAAGACTCGCTTGTTATTGTCACTGTTAATGCTAATCATCACGGTTACCAATCAAACCCGTACTACTGAGGTCTTATCTCTCAATGTACCGTGGAGACTTGAGCATTTTTAGCGAGCCTGTTGTTGGGGTTTCCTTGGGCTCAGGCATGAGTCTGTTGAAGTCGAGCCCAAGGTTAAGTCAGAATGGCAGACAATGCGCTATTGTCAGAATCATCTTCCCAGCTCCGTGTAGCTCAATACAGGAGCGTGACCTCCTCTTCGCTCTCTCTTATAATGATTTCTGAGGACCTCTTTAGAACTTAGGCATTAGGTGGCCTTCGCTTAGGGTAACACTTAGGTTCCAGCTGATACCCTGAAAGGATAAAATGAAAGAGGTCAAACTGAATCATAGGAGGTGGTTCCTTGGAAGAGAATCGACTTCTAGTTCAGTGGTTCTTAGCCATGGCTGCATATTTAATCATCTGAGGAGCTTAAACATACTGATGCCTGCCCACCCCACCCCACTTCACCCCACCCACTATCTTGATTTAATCAATCCAAGGTATGCCCTATGATTCTAATGTACAGCCAAGACTGAAAACCAACTACCCTAGTTTACGGTGGGAGCTAAAGAAGCATCATTTGGCAAAATCAGCATGTGAGTTCTTCAGTTTAATTTGTTCAATTCATTTGTTCAGTAAATAAGGCAAATATGACTCAGCCCTGCCTACCAGTCATAGCTACATTTCAGTAGGGGAATACAGACAAGTAGAATATAAAAAGAGGACAGAAATATATGGGAAGTGTTGAAAGTCAGTAAGAACAGGGCTTTAAAGGCACACACAGGAAGAGATATTTATCCTTGTCAAAGCAGATCAAGGAAGGTATCCCAGAAAATACGATTTGTAATCTGAGACCTGAGAATAACCAGTAGTAGTTAGTCATATGAAGAAGTTGGAAAGAGTATCTAAAGGAAAGGAAATAGATAGCCTGTGTGAAGACAAAAGATATCTGAGAGAGCAACTTCAGAAAACTAGAAATTCATCAGTAGGCAAAGCAGAGTTGGAGCAAGAAAACCATGAAAGGTGACACAGCAAAAGAGGCTGGATGAGCTATGTGAGGTGTTAAGTCTATAGATCAATTTGGAGCATATTGCCATCTTAACAGTATTAAGTCTTCTGTCTCATAAGCATGACATATCATTCCATTTATTTATGTTTTCTTTAATTAATTTCAAAATTTTATAATTTTTATAGTAAAATTTTGTACTTCTGTTAAGTTTTTATTTTATTTGATGCTATTGTAAATGGAATTGTTTTCTTACTTTCATTTAGTTTAGTCATTGCTGCTGTATAGAAATATGATTTTTATACACTGATCCTGTATCCTGCAACCTTGCTGAACTTGCTTCTTAGTTCTAATTCTTTTTCAGTGGATTTCTTAGGATTTTCTATATATATAAGATCATGTCACCTGCAAATATAGTTTTACTTCTTTCCAATTTTGATGACTTTTATTTGTTTTTCTTGCCTAATCATCCTGGTTAGAACTTCCAGTGTAACGTTGGATAGAAATGACAAGAGTGGGCATCCTTCTTTTTTTTTAATCTTAGAAGGAAAGCACTCAGTCTTTCACCACTGAAGTACAATGTTAACTGGATTTTTCATACACACCGTTTAGCAGGTTGAAGGGGTTCTCTTTTTTCTTTTCTTTAAAAAAAATTTTTTTTTTATTGGGGAATTGGGGGGATGAGAACAGTGCTGGGGAATTGGGGGAAGGGGAACAGACAAGTTGCTGTCCTTTTGTTCTTCAGTCTAGTTGTGGAGGACGTTGCTTCACTGGCCCAAGTTGGCACCATCATTGCGCTCTTCCCGGGCGAGGCAGATCAGTCGCCGGCTTCTGGATGGCCACTCACAGCGGCTGCTGGCCGCTCACGCTGGCCGCTGGCTACACACGGTAGCCCATGGCAACCCACTGCCACAGGGGCTGCCGCCTACTCTGTTGCCAGAGACTCATGGCAGCCCAGTTCCAGGTTGAGCTGTTGTTCAGCATCTTAGCTGTAGAGGGCAGTGTCACTGGCTCTCATATGTGGGATCCGAACCAGGGTCCCCTGGCATCCCAAGCCAGTTCTTAATCATCACGCCACTCGGCTGGCCCAAAGAGGTTCTCTTTTACTTCTAGTTTGTTGAGTGGGTTTTTCTTTTTTAATCAAGAAAAAGTGCTGAATTTTGTCAAATGCTTTTTTTCATCTATTGAGATGATCCTGTGGGTTTTGTCCTTTATTCTATTGATATGCTGTTTTATAGTAATTACTTTTGGGATGTTAAACCAACTTTGCATTCCTGAGATAAATCCCATTTCATCATGGTGTATAATCCTTTTTTTATGCTGCTGGATTTGGCTTGCTATTATATTGTTAAGGATTTTTGCATCTGTATTCATAAGTGATATTGATCTGTAGTTGTTTTTTTTCTTTCTTATGATGTCATTGGTTTTGGTATCAGGGAGAGTTGGGAAGTGTTCCCTTCTCTTCTAGTTTTTAAAAGAGTTTGAGAAGAATTGGTATTAATACTTCTCCATATGTTTGATGGAAATTCACCAGTGAAACCATCAGGGCCTGGACTCTTCTTGGTGGGTAGATTAAAAATTTCTAGCCTAATTTCTTTACTTGTTATAGGTCTTTTCTGATTGTCTATCTCTTCTTTAGTCAATTTTAGTGATTATGTGTTCTAGGAACTTGTCCATTTTATCTGTTACATAATTCATCTGTTAGCAGACAGTTGTTCATAGTATTTCTTTATAAGCCTTTCCATTTCTGAAATATTGGGAGCATCTCCTTTTTCATTCATGATTTTAGAAATTTGAATCTTCTCCCTTTTCTTGGAGATCTTAGCTAAAAATTTGTTAAATTTGTTGCTTTTCAAAGAATCAATTTTGGTTAGGTTGATTTTCTCTATTGTTTTTCTAATCTCTATTTCATTAATTCCTACCCTAACAATTATTTCCTTCCTTCTGCTTTCTTTGCATTTAGTTTGCTCTTCTCTTATCACTGTCTTAAGGTGGAGGTTAGATTGTTGATTTGAGCTCTTTTTTTTTTTAATGTATGTGTTTACAGCTACAAAATTTCCTCTAACTACTGCTTTAGCTGCATCCCATATGTTTTGGTATGTCTTCATTTTCATTCATCTCAAAGTTTTTTCTTATTCTTTGACCCATTGGTTATTTAAGAAGGTGTTGTTTAATTTCCACAGATTTGTGAATTCCCCAAATTTCTTTTGTTATTAATGTCTAATTTGACTCCATTGTGATCAGAGAAGATATTCTGTATGGTTTCAATCTTTTTAAATTTATTGAAGCTTGTTTTATAGCCTAGTATATGGTCTATCCTGGAGAATGTGTCGTGGACTTCAGAAAAATCTGTATCCTGCTGTTGTTGGGTAGTGTTCTGTAGATGTCTTTTATGTTTTGTTGATGTATGGTGTTGTTCAAGTCTTCTATTTACTTCCTGATCTTCTGCATGGTTGTTATATCCATATTGAAACTATTATTGTTGAATTGTCTATTCTTTCAATTTCTATTTCTCCCTTTAATTCTGTCAGTTTTTGCTTCATATATTTTGGAGCTCTCTTTATAGGTATATGTATGTTTATTAGTTATGTCCTCCTAAAGGATTGACTCTTCTATTAGTATAAAATCCCTCCTTGTTTCTAGTAATATATTTTTTTCAAGTTTGTTTTGTCTGATATAACCATTCTGGTTGTTTTATGGTGGCTGTTTCCATGATAGATATTTTCTTTACTTTCAACCTGTTTGTATCTTTGAATCAAAAGTGTGTATCCTGTAGACAGCGTATAATTGGATCTTATGTTTTTTGGGTTTTTTTTAAAATCCAGGTTGACAATCTTTACCTTTTGACTGTATAATTTAACCTATTTCATTGAATGTTATTATTGATACACCTGGATATAGCGGCCATTTTATTTTTTTGTTTTCTACATGCCCTATGTATTTTTTCTCTAGTCCTTCTTTACAGCTTTCTTTTACATTAAATGAATATTTTCTAGTGCTAGCCTTTTAATTCACTGTACTTTAAAAAGTTATTTTCTTAAGGTTGCTCTATGGCTTACGATATACATCTTCCAAATCTACTTCATATTTATACTAATCTTATTCCAGTGAAACTACTTCATATTTATACTATGACTCTACTTCATATTTATACTAATCTTATTCCGGTGAAACATAGAAATGTTACTCATAAAAATAGCTTTATTTCCTTTTCCCCCATTTTATGCTATTATTATTACACTTATTATTTGTATATGAGGTCAAACAATTAAGTTCATGAACTCATCCTAGAAGAAGTGCTACATACCTCATTACTGAATATCACTACAGCCAAGTTTGAACTACTCCCCTTGGGAAGCTATGTACCGATGCTGGCACCTAGTCCACCCTTCAAAGCAATTTTGGAATTCTTTTTCTAGACTGGCCATCAAAGCTGTCATCATATCACCCTTGATGTCCTGAATGTCATCAAAATATCTTCCTTTCAATATTTCTTTTATTTTTGGGTAAAGAAAAAAGCCATTGTTGGCCAGGTCAGGTGAGTAGAAAGGGTGTTCCAATACAGTTATTTGTTTCTGGCTAAAAAATCCCTCACAGACAGTGCTGTGTGAGCTGGTGCATTGTCATGATGCAAGAGCCATGAATTGTTGGTGAAAAGTTCAGGTCATTTTCGTCTTTTTCATGCAGCCTTTTCAGCGCTTCCAATAGTAAACTTGGTTAACTGTTTTTCCAGTTGGTACAAATTCATAATGAATGATCCCTCTGATATCAAAAAAGGTTAGCAAAATCGTTTTTACTCTTGATTTTGACTGACAGAACATTTTTGGTTGTGGAGAATTGGCTGACTTCCACTGTGCACTTTGATACTTTTTTCAGGGTAATATTGGTACACCCATGTTTCATCACCAGTGAACATGGCCCAAAACATCGTCTTTTCTCTCTAAAAGGTCTTGGCAAACATCGACTCTCTTTTGCTTTTCTTCATTGGTGAGCTCCTTGGGGACCATTTTTGCACACACCTTTCTCATGCCAAAATTTTCAGTTAAGATTTTCCTGTTTCTCTGTCGATGTTTATTTGGTCTGCTATGCTTCTCATAGTCAGCCAATGATTTTGACCCACAATTCAACAAATTTTTACAATGTTTTTATCAGCTCTGCTCATTACTGGTCTCCCTGACCTCTCTTCATCAGTGATGCGTTTTCACCCCTCAGAAAAATGTTTAATCCATTTGTACACTGCCGTTTTCTTCATGGCTTTATCCCCATAAACTTAAGACTAAAACATGTCCCTGATTTCACTTCCACTCTTGCCAAGTTTAACAAGAAATTTAATGTTTGTTAGTAGCTCTAATTCAAGCTGAGACACTCTCGTCATGGTACACAAAAACATGCAACACCAATAATGAACACCACTCAACAAGACACCGCCACAAGTTGTCATGAACACAGCTGTGAGACACTGATATACCAAGGTCATGAAACCTTACCGAGCTGTTTGTACAGTGCTGCCAATGTATTGTAAGTGCACGGTGGGAAGTTTGTGAACTTAATTGTCAGACCTTGTATAAGTTCTGTGCGTACATTCATATATGTCAAGCATTTACAAACAGACCTGGCACTAAGTGAATGCTAGCAAAGTGTGAACAGTTACCAACACTACCACCATGATAGTCATTAAGTTAAGCATCGGTGTTTTACATTTTTGACACTATCTTCATTAGGTCATAACTGATGATCCAAATATTCCAGAAGAATGTCAAGCCAGCAATGACTATCAAGCAGTGGCCTACTCATCATGCAGCCAAAGTTGCCGTTTCCTTAGCTGGACAGACAGTTACAAGAGTTTGCTTGTGGGATAACATCTGAGCATAACTGTTACCCCTAAAAGTTCATATGCTGACAAGATTATATGCTACAATTACTTGGTAAGGTCAGTAATATCTTACTTGTATCTTTTTTACTTGCACCCCTACTTGCAACATTTCTTTACTTATGCATGTAATTCTTAAATGATTCCTTAGCTGACACAAAGCAGTACCCAACTGATATTTAATGAGTGAATGGATGAACTTATACAGCACTTTATAGTCTATAAAGCACAGTCACAACATCCTCATAACAGAGCCTTACAACACCCCTTTGAGCTCAGCAGACAATGGAGCAGATTGGAGAAGCCAAGTGACTTGCCATGTTTACAAGTAGTTAGTTGTAGATTTAGGATTTTGTTCAAGGTCTTCTGACTCCTAGACTGATATTCCTTTCATACATAGCATGATATGAAGGATTTGATCAGAGCCTTCATTCAGTGCCCACACTAGTCAGTGAGTGACCTCAGCAACATTTTATGGACAATCAGAGCATTACCAACCATTGAACCACTAGGCCTTGCCGACATTCCTTCAGAACATACCTTATTTACAAAGGGAAGAATTTAAGTCCTATGCTCAAGAATGCAGGTAGCAATTCCAGGCATTGTTCATTGCTGTTTAAAATGCAAGGACAGTAGCATGCTATATTGGAAAAGGCATGGACTTGAGTCAGCATGATCAGGGTTCACTTCCTAGATAAATTCAAGTTCAGGAACAAACCTTTGAATGCAAACAATTCCAAAGTATCTTCCTTTCAGTGACTGATAACATCATCTTGTTTACTAAGCCATTTGTTGGAATAAGCAATAACCTTATTGATTTTGAGAGAGGCACCTTTTAAGGTAATGAGACGTTTATATCTATGAGCTTCAATTTCTATAACTACTAAATGGGATTAATAAAACTACAACATACAATTGTGAAACTTGAATATGTTCATATATAAATGCCTAAGACACAGTAGATGCTTGATGGACATTAATTCTCTTTCTCTTTATTACCTGCCTAATTACTAGTCTCACATTAAACCCACTCAGATACACCTTTATTGCTATGTATTTTTATTATTATTATTTTTTAGACATTTTTCCCTTTTTTTTTTAAGATTTTATTGGGAATTGGGGGAGGGGAACAGAAAAGTTGCTGTCCTTTTGTTCTTCAGTCTAGTTGTGGAGGACGTCGCTTCACTGGCCCATGTTGGTGTTATCATTGCGCTCTTCCCGGGTGAGGAAGTCGGTCACCGGCCATTGGACGGCCGCTCACAGTGGCTCACAGCAGCTCACGAAAGCTCACACCCACTGCTGGCCAGCCCCACTGCAACCTACACCGTCGCCAGCAACTCATGGCAGCCCAGCTCCAGGTCGAGCTGTTGTTCACCATCTTAGCTGTAGCGGGCACAACATCACTGGCCTTCATGTGGGATCTGAGCCAGGGCCCTGCTGCTCAGAGCTGCCATCCCAAGCCAACTCCTAACCAACGGGCCACTTGGTGTGTATTTTTAGATTTCATCTAAGGGCAAAATTGTACACGTTGACACAGAGAAGCAACTCCCAGGTTTATCTTACCAACTTTTAAACCTTTCCATGACTCAGCACATGATTTCCATAGCCCGCCTCCTGGTCTAGTATTTCATCACAGGTGAGCAGACAGCAGAATTAGTGTCTAAGTCTCTCTAAATATTGAAGAAAAGTGTGATAACTAGCACCAGGTGAGCCACAGATACTTTCCCCAGCTTGAGTTTCTCCTGAGAGACTGTTTAATCCCATACTAAGATATTTTCTTTTTTGGCTAATTTTAGATCCACCTGTCTTGACATAAATCTATGCCAACAGTGTACAAAGGTTTAAATTTCTCCACATCCTCTCCAACACTTGTTGTCTTTTGTTTTGTTTTATTTTGATAATAGCCATTTTGACAGGTGTGAGGTGGTATCTTTTTGTGGTTTTGATTTGCATTTCTCTGATGATTTGTGACACTATTTTTTAATTGGATTATTAGTTTTTTGCTGTTGAGTTGTAGAAGTTCTTTATATATTTTGGAGATTAACCTCTTATCAGATATATGGTTTGCAAATATTTTCTCCCATTCTGTAGGTTGTCTATTCACTCTGATTGCTTTTTTTTTGCTGTGCTTTTTATTTTTATGTAATTCCACTTCTTTATTTTTTGTTTTTGTTGCTTGTTTTTTGATGTCATATTTATGAAATTATTGCCAAGACCAGTGTCATGAAGCTTTTCCCTTATATTTTTTTCTAGGAGTTTTAGAGTCTCATGTATTACATTTAAGTTTTTAATCCATTTTGAGTTGATTTTTGTGTAAGATATAAGATAAGGGTCTAATTTCATTCTGTTGCATGTGGATATCCCATTTCCATATCACTGTTTGTTCCTTTCCCCATTATGTATTCTTGGCACACTTGTTGAAGGTCAGTTGGCCATATAAGCATGGATTTATTTCTGGGCTCTCTATTCTGTTCCATTGGTCTACATGTCTGTATGTCAGTATCACACTGTTTCATTACTGTAGCTTTGTAATATAGTTTGAAATCAGGAAGTGTAATACCTCTAGCTTTATTCTTCATTCTCAGAATTGATTTGGATTTTCATGGTCTTTGTGGCTTCATATAATTATAGAATTGCTTTTTCTATTTCTGTAAAAGATATCATTGGGATTTTGATAAAGATTTTATCAAATCTGTAGCTAATTTTGGATAGTACAAACATTTTAACAATATTAAGTCTTCCAGTGTTTAAACACAGGATACCTTTCCATTTGTTTGTGTCTTCTTTAATTTTTTCATCAATGTTTGTAGCTTTCAGAATGCAAATGTTTCACCTCCTTAGCTAAGTTTATTCTTAAATATATATCTCTCTATATAAAATAAATATACATCTCTCTATATAAAAAAATATATCTTAAGTATATATATATATATATATATATATATTTGGTGCTATTGTGAATGGGATTGTTTTCCTAATTTCCTCTTTGACTAGTTGGTTGTTACTATATAGAAAGGCAACTGATTTTTGTATGTTGATTTTTTTATCCTGCAGCTTTACTGAATTTTTTTAAATTTTATTTTTTTATTGTGAAATAAACATTTTTAATTAGTTTCAGCTGTACAAAACAGGGCAATAGTTATACTTTTTACCCCTCAAAGTGACAACCCCCATCCCCCAATCTGCCGCCCCCTCCATATTATACTTATCTATTACAATTCCCTTGACTCCACTCCCACACTATACTCCACGTCCCGTGACTATATATATATTCATTTATAGTTGATATACAATATTATACAACATCAGCTTCAGGTGTACAGTGCAGTGATCAAGCCTCTACTCCATCCATTGAATTTGTTTATTCCAACATTTTTTTTTAATGAAGTCTTTATGGTTTTTTTCTATACATAAAATCATGTTGTATGCAAACAGGGACAATTTTATTTCTTCCTTTATGAATTGGATTCCCATTTTTTTTTCTTGCCTATTTGCTCTGGCTAGAACTTTCAATAGTATGTTAAATGAAGTGGTAAGAGTGGGCATCCTTGTCTTGTTCCTGATCAAAATTGTCACAAGAGAGTCCAAAGTCTGATATTAATATAGACACCTCTGCTCTATTTTGGTTGTCATTTGTGTGGAATATCTCTTGCTGTCTTTTCATTCCCACAACACAATTCTAATAATCTGATCAGCGCTCTGCATAACCCTTCACCAGCTTCCATTTACCTCTCCAGGGCAGAGTCTATTTTTAGGTGGAATTAAACTGCTCCAGGATCTTCTCCCTTCTTGTGTTCCTTCTTTCCCCTTTTAAAGGAAGGCTCCCTGCTCAAAGCTCGCTTATCTCCTTGGAGCACCTGAGAAAGGGCCCTTGTTCTGTCACGCCTCTGCTTGGAGTGACTTCCTCTAATTTGCCATAAAAGCTCAAGCTTCACATTTTCCCCCAATCCCCACTCCCAAAATGGGCTTGGGAGAACTGACCTCTCCTCTTATATTAGTTTCCTAGGGCTGTCATAATGAAGCACCACAAACTGGGTGGTTTGAACAACAGAAATTATTTTCTCATAGTTTTGGAAACTAGAAATCCAAGACCAAGGTATCAATAGGGTTGGTTTCTTTTAAGGCCGCTCTCCTTGGCTTATGGGCGGCAAGTGTCTCCTTCTGTCTTCACACAGTCTTTACTCTGTGTGTGTCCGTGTTTTAATCTTTTCTTATAAGCACACCAGCCATATTGTATTTGGGGCCACCCAATGACATAATTTAACCTTAATTACCTCTTTAAAAACTCCAAATACAATCATATTCTGAGGTACTGGGGGTTAGCACTTCCATATGAATTTGTAGACACAATACATCCCCTTAACAGTCCCCTTGTACTCAGTATGGCATTATAACATCTGTATAATTATAGTGACGTGAACATTAACATTAAAAGGAATAAACGCCCATTTCATATCTTTAGAATTTTAAGATATCCGTTGAGGATAGGAACTGAATTTTACTGATCTTTGTGTTTCCTACTAGAAGAGTGGAGGCACTCACTAACTATAATTTAAGGAGATGAACAAATCATCTTAAAAATGTGTGCCTTTATTACTTTTTGTCTTATCATATTTGAGCTTCTTGAGGTAACTTTTACAAAGAGCAAATAATGATACACTACCAAGAAATATGCTCACTATACTCATGTACATCCCTATACTAAAGGTCTATATAGATCAGAATTGTTGGGAAATAGAACACGATCTCTGAAGAAACGTGCTCAGTTCAGTTCTATGAAATGATAATTTAGATAATTTGATGGAAGCATTTATTCTGAGGGACATTTTTTATCTTTTAACAGGTGTATTATTTAAGAAATTTCTCAGATCAAGAAGAGACTTGAAAGAGGAAATAGAAAACCTAGCTACTCCAAAGTTTCATGTTGCTTTCAGATGTTATGATGCAATAACTCAGGATCTTCTATATTTTCTCATTCTAGCTAATGGATATAGAACAGGTGACAAAGATCTGAGAGCACTACCACTTGTACTTTGCATATGGGTAAAGAAAACTGGGTAAATTAACCCACATTTATTTAGCATAGTCTTAACCTAAAGGAAATAGGCTGCTATCACATCCACACTTCCTAGTTATAATAGAGCTGGTTTTTAATTGTCTCATAGATTTTATTCTATCAGAGTAGCTGGTGTAGCAGTTAAATGTACGGCGTCCATTAAATTTTCACAAAAGCTAGGTGTGATGAATTTTAGGATGAAATAATAATAGCTAACACCACCTGAGCATTTACTACATGCCAGCCATTGTGGAAGCCTCATAATCAGGTTTTCTCACTGAACACTCACACAATCACATGCCATAGGTATTTTTATTACTCCTATTTTCCAGATGAAGACATCAAGGCACAGAGCAATTAATAAAAATGAATATGCCCAATGTTATGCGGTAGTAAGTGGCACAGGCAGAATTCAAACCCAGGTAAGAGTGATAGCAGAGCCCACTGCACTGGTGACCAGTGTGCTCTACTGGGCACTACTCCTTTTCCTTGGTGTATTAATATTCAGGACCTAACCAGATTATTTGGAAGATGGGTCTGAAAGAAGTGGTTTTTATACACCGCTTAAATTTCAAGTACACTATCAATAATGTTGATTACTGGAGGAGTTACAGATACTGTGCTTTAATAATAATGATGATGATATTAAGAAAGTTTCTCCTCCGATTTTAGCAGGTACTTGCCAAAACAGCATCTTTAGAAGGCATCACATAAAGAATAAAGTTTTAGAATCAGAAAACAGGTTTGAGTCTTGGATTACTATTTATAACTATGTGGCCTTAGGCAAGTTACTTCATCTCCCTGAGCCTGTTTCTTCTTCTGCAAAACGGAGACAATTTCTCTCTGCCTTGCAGAGTTAGGAGAATTAAATGAGATCATGCAGATAAAGCATTTAGCTTGGGAGAAACTCAATAAACAGTAACTTATAATGCTATTCTTTTGAAAACCCCTTTTCAACAAAGCCACCCTCTGACCTAGGCTAGACAGAAATGATAATAATTTAATGATGGCAACGTGTGTTTTTGAAAACTGAACTATCTTGCCAAGTCCAAATGACTGAGGGAGGTGGGGCTGCTACAAGTGTGGTCCAGTCTATTCTGTGGTCCAGTGGCCTTTTTACCTCTTGGCTCCAGCCCTGGCTCTGCCCCCTAGCAGCTGTGCCTACTTGGACAAGTCTTCTACCTTCTCTGCACCGCCGTTTCCTTACCTCCTAAATGACAGAGAGGGACATGATCAATTCTAAAGTCCCGGTCAGTGGTTTTTGAGGAAACAGGAGGGCAACCTAGTGAAAGCTCTTGTTCTTCTATTCACCCACTCAGGCTTCATACTGAATGTGGCTTGATTGTCTTGGCCAAGTGAGTGTCCAGTGGAGAGTGACTGTACAAGGGTTTTAAAACCAATCATATTCCATGAAAACATGGCCTAAATAAAAAGGCTCCAGGGATGTTTAATGGAGAAAGGGTAAGACTTAGGTGGTCATGATACGGTCTTCAGATAGTCAAGGAACTGGTGATTATGTGACTTTTCTGCATAAGAGGATTAACTCTCTGAGTACCAATAAGGGCACCAGTCAGTAATAGGAGTTAGGTTTTGGTTTAGAAGATGTCAGGAAGAGTTTTGCAATAATTAGAGCCCTCTGAAATGGAACAGGCTGCCTGGGAAGGAAGGAAGCCATTCCAGGAACTAGTCAACCCTGGTACTAGACAAGGGTGGTACAGGTGGCATGAGGGAGGAAGTTGGGCCAGAGCCTCTAAATCCAGCCGCAGGACTTTGAGTCTATACTTGGCTAAGAGCAATTGTATTATCATGTCAGCATCAGTATTTAAACACCTGGTTATCCAGAAGTGCTGTTATGATGGAGCCTATCCAAAGGGGAAGAGCTGCGAGCAAAGAGCTGTGCAGATCACCATTGGCCCAATTGTGTCCCAGCTTTCACTCAGTGTTGTAACCTGGCAAATGAACTGCAGAGCGAGACTTCCCACACCCGTGTAATGATGGGAAGGCAAAGTACACGTAAAAACTCCTACTCCATATGCAATGCAGTAACAGGGTGCTAGGCAGAGTTTGTGCTGCCATGGGAAAAAGTACTTCTAAACTTGGTTTAATGTAGAAAAGATGAAATATAAACTCCCGCAGTTTGACTCAAAAAGCAGAGCAAGCAGTGACAGTTATACTAGCTCAGACACCACTAGCTTTACCACGAACTCACTGTGTACCAACTGCGGGTCATTATTCTCTAAAAGCTAATTTGTAAAATGAAAATATTTGACTAAATGATTCTGTGATATTTGTTTTGTGCATACAACACTGGCCACACAATGATACTTAAAATCTTGCATAAAGACAATAGTATATTTGAAGAACCAAATTTTATTTTTGATTCTGCCAGAAAGCATAGCCAACAAGAAATATTAGAAGTAGAAGGAATCCCAATAAGCATTTATAGAAAATAAAATAGAAATAAGTACAATTTATTAGAATTTTGTTTAATTTTACTGACCTACTTTTCAGCCTATTTTCTTTGGTTTAATTTGAATTCTATTTAACTATACTACTGTGGGGAGCATGCAAGTTAAGGCAAAGAAAAACTAAGAAAAATACTGTATTTTTAGTTTACACTTTAAAAAGTCAACAACTTTTTATTATTTAAAAATATTTTATTTTAAAATATTTTTCCAGTTTTATTGAGATATAATTGACCTACAACATTGTACAATTTTTTTTAAAAAAGATTTTATTAGGGAATTGGGGAAGGGAACAGTGTTGGGAAATTGGGGGAGGGGAACATTGTGTTTTTCCAGGACCCATCAGCTCCAAGTCAAGCTGTTGTCCTTCAACCTTAGTTGTGGAGGGTGCAAGCTCAACTCCAAGTCCAGTCGCTGCTTTCAATCTAGTTGCTTGGTGGGGGGGGTGCAGTCCACCATCCCATGCGGGAGTCGAATCGGCAACAAGTTAAGAGCACACGCTCTCACCAGCTGAACCATGTGGCTGCCTATTGGCAGCTCAGTTCGGGCACAGCTCACTGGCCCATGTGGGACTCAAACGGGCGACCCTGTTACTCAGAGCTTGCACTCTTAACCAACTGAGCTACTCGGCCGAACTGAAAAATATTTTAAAATATAAAATTTATCTTCAATGCTCAAGAAAAGTGATATTACAGGGAGATCCCCTTATAACTTATAAATGTACACAATGTATATTTAGAGGGTGCCAAAAAATGTATACATATTTTAAGAAAGGAAAAAACTGTATTAAAATTGTAATACTCAATATATACCGATAACAAAAGATGGTACAAGTCATATGTATACATTTTGTTGGCACCCCTGGTATTTTCATGATTTAAAAAGATATGTAAAAGTATTGGGTTGTTGGAAAAGTCATGACGTATTTCTTCTATGTTTTTCATTGCAAAAATGCATCATGACTTTTCCCACAACCCAATAATATAACCTATATGCTTTAAAAAGCCAAACAATAAAATTTAGAAGAAAATCAATAAAAAATTTAAGAATAAGCATTAAAAAAATCTGTCAGTTTTCTTACACTAGCCCCACTCAGAGTGTTAACTTCTGAGAACAGATTTCTATATAAATGGCATCATGCTACATAAATGGGATACATATGCTTCTGCAATGTGCTTTCTTTAAATGTTAACAAAATATTACTAAATTATTTCCACATCGGTACAGAGAAAACTGCTTCATTCTTTTTAATGATTATCCAGTATTTGATAATATTGATATGCCTTCATTTATTTAACCATTCACACATCAATGAGTGTATTACAATAGTTTCCTAGGGCTGCTGTAACAAATCACCACAAACTTGGTGACTTAAAACAACAGGAATTTATTCTCTCGCAGTTCTGGAGGTCAAAAGTCCAGAATCAAGGTGTTGGCAGGGTCACACTCCTCGCAAAGCTTTTAGGGAAGAAAACATCTTTGCCTCTGAACTTCTGTTGGCTCCTGGTGCTCCTGGGCATTCCTTGGCTTGTAGATGCATCACTCCAGTCTCCGCTTGTGTCTTCATGCATGGCCATCTCCCCTGTGTTTCTGTCTTCTTCTCTTTCTCTTATAAGAACACTTTATACCTTATATGTAATAAGGTATATTATAAGGATTTAGGGCTTACTCTCATTCAGTATGATCTCATTTTCTTTTTTTTTTTTCCAAGATTTTTATTGGGGAATCGGGGAAGGGGAACAGACAAGTTGCTTTCCTTTTGTTCTTCGGTCTAGTTGTAGAGGACGTTGTTTCACTGGCCCATGTTGGTATTATCATTGCACTTTTCCCAGGTGAGGCAGATTGGTCGCCGGCTGCTCACAGCAGCTTTTGCAGCTCACGCCGGCTGCCAGCTACTCACGGTAGCTCACGGCAGCCCACTGCCGCCCCACTGCAGCCTACGCGGTTGCAGGTGATTCATGGTAGCCTAGCTCCAGGTCGAGCTGTTGTTCACCATCTTAGCTGTAGAGGGCGCAGCGTCACTGGCCCTCATGTGGGGTCTGAGCCCTGCTGCTCAGAGCTGGCATCCCAAGCCAACTCTTAACCAATGCGCCACTCGGCCAGCCCTGATCTCATTTTCTTGATCCTTAACTTAATTACATCTACAAAGACCTATTCCCAAATAAGGTCACATTCACAGACACCAGGAGTTAGGATTTGGACATATCTTTTGGAGGCAACTATTCAACCAGCTACAATGGGTATTTATGTTGTTGTTCTCAGATTTTCAGTATTAGAAACAGTACTGCAAAGAAAAAACCCCATCATTTTGCATCTGTCTTTGTGCACATGTGTATTTTTTTTTGTAATATAGATGTCATTGTCATAGGTAAGATTGCTGAATCAAAGAGTAAGCGCATCTACAAATTTGACATATACTTGACTATTGCCTTCTGAAAAAAATACTGCTGGTTTACACTCCCATTAACTGTGTTTAAGGCCTACTCCTCAACCCATTCACCCAAATGGGATATTATCCATTTATAATTTTTGCCAATCTGATGAGTCAAAAGTGGTATCACTTTATTTAGCAAATTGATTCTATATAAATTGACAATTATTACATATGTTTACACATATTGGTTGGCCAGCCCTACCTCAGTGTCTGGCACGTTTTAGATGCTCAATCAACATTTGTTTAATGAATGACAGCAGGATCACCTAAATCTCAATTCTCTCACCTCCTTTCCCCTTCCTTCTCTCTTTGCATATCATCCCAACTGCCAAACTTCTCCATCTGCTCAGAACATCCTTCATCTCTCTCCATTCCTAATGACAACCCAACCATCTCTCTACCTCATCCCAAGCACCTCACTCCCCACCAACCCCATCCCTCTTCACCACATCTCTCATTCTGAAGCCAGGAGTATCCAGATGCACTCTGCCAGTTTCACAAGGGTTGAGGACCTGACTCCTAAAAGAGAGAGCTAGTATGTTAATGTGGCCCTTTTCTTCAAGCATTCATTTTTTTTTCAATTATAGTTGACATTCAATATTATTTTACATTAGTTTCAGGTGTACAGAGTAGTGGTTAGACATTTATATAATTAAGTGATCTCCCTGGTAAGTCTAATACTCACCTGGCACCATATATACTTATTACAATAATCCTTTGTCAGACCCTCGATACTGGCTGCCTCTCTGGTCTTGCCCCTTTTTGAAGGTGTCCTATAGATACTGACTGCCAAAATGAACGCTCCCTAAGCATCTACAGATTAGGGTACTGTCTGTTCCACCCGTGGGAACTGACCTACTCTTAGGTCATAACTCTTGCGAGTCTGTAAGTCTGCTGAAAGTAACCAGGCTGTTCTGTCCTTCTGACAACCACCTCCTTCCCAAGAATTTCTACCTCCTTATCATTCTCCTCCAGATTTTAATCCCTTTCCATTCTCCTAGTTCTCGGTCTGATATCTTCAGGAATTTCTCTAACCATCCTAGAGCCAAGGCCAGCAGTTCAATGGTTCCTATTAGATACCCTCTGAAAAATTTCTCATCTTCTTGACAGTCTTTGATCACTCTGCCAATGCATTGCACCATGTTACAGTATTTGAGATGTAGTAAGAGACTTGCCTTTGGAGTCAGATATGAGTTCAGTCCTGGTTAGCTACTATAGAGCTGGCTTCATGGGCATGTAACCTGTGCAGTGGCACAGGCCCTTGTGCTCAGAAGGGCCCCACACTTACTTTAATGCTCTGTTATTGCTGTCTTGAAATTATTAAGACAGAAAAGTCTGACGGGACAATGGAGTATGCATGTGAACAGAAGAGGTATGTGCAATGTATGTGCCCGCCATTCCTTGCCACCCCATTCACATAGAGCAGGAGTCAGCAAACTTTTGAGATAGAAGAGCCAATCCTGTCCCTCACAACAATTTAAAAATTATTTGAGAGCCATAAAACAAATGAAATCACCATTATGTGAATAATATCCTTTAAAAATTTTATAAGTGAAACCATAATGGTTTTATTTTCATTTTCAATTTTACTTCAGAGCCACATGTACGTACCCAAAGAGCCGCATGTGGCTTGCGAGCCGCAGTTTGCCGACTCCTGACATAGAGCATTCACAATACTCCATGCACACAGAATTCCAAGGGACCCACAATGTGCAGAAATTTAGTGAGACTCCCAAAGTGAGTACAAAGCAAGTGTTTCATGTATGTGACTCAGCAAGCAGGGGTGCTCACAGCCCCTAGAGACCACATTTTCCACTGGAACCAGAACTGGTTTTGAATACAGAAGTCAGTGGCATTCCAAGAAACACAAACGACCAAGGAACCTCACCATATTCTTTCTTGCCCATGTTACTTCCCTATGTTAGCCAACCACTTGTAGTAAATATTGTGACATATTGGATCTTCAGAAAAGTCATGACATATTTTGTCTATGTTTTTCAAAGGTCATTTATTTATATAAAGAACAAAGATCAATCAATGATATATTGCCCGTTTTGATCGATAACCTTTTGCCATCTTTCAGTGAGCTTCATAATT
>NW_017731473.1:3086717-3097782 GCF_001890085.2 Hipposideros armiger | reverse complement strand
AGATATTGAAGGCTATCCATTCCCTACTAAATACTAAAGGACTGGTTTCTCATTTCCTAAAGAATGATGCCGGCATGCTCGACATGGCATTTTCATTGCCAATCACAGCTTTCCTTCACCTAATGTTCAGCTTCTTCTCTAGAGTGAGACAGACCAAGGAGCTATTCCATAGACCTCCTGGGCACATTCAGCTTATCCTTAGGCCGTTTCCAGTGACAATAACACAACTGCTCAGGACTTCTCTGGAAAGAGCACCTAGTGAGCCCTGTCTAAACCAGACAGTGCTAAAATCACCTCAGTTTGTGACTGAATCTAGGTGGGTCTCCATCAGTATCAGAGTGGATCTACCAGAAGCGTGCTCACAGACGATAGCACGGTTTAGAGCAATTGCCCTTGTCAGAAGAGGAAAGGCCAAATGCAATGTGACTTACTGGTTTCTAGCTTTAAGCCAGTCATCATAGTGCTGAGCGCTCTGTTAGAATCCCTTTACTTGTGTTAATTAAAATAAATTTTCTAGGTGTAAATCCCTATAAAATTTCTCCTACCTTTATACCTGAACATTAAAGGTTGTTTCAGCTCCGATTTTATTTTTCCTACTTAGAAGTACCTCTTTCTGACATTAATAATTAACCAGTCAGCTAACTTATGCAAATACTTTAAGCTCAGTTTATTTAAAAGTAGAGTAACTTCAAGAAGTTTATATTCATGGTTTACTGCTGTCTCCAGCCATGGGCCTTTGGGGCATACTTTGTTTTTTAATCTTCTTAGGGAAAAGTTGGGGGCAGGAACAAACGTAAGTAAAATAATCCATCTTTAATTTTTCAATGCATCTTAGTTGTGATAAGTGAAAAGTAAATTTAACTGACTGTGTTAATTTGAAAGTAACTTTCTACTTCTGAGAATACCAAATGAATAGTCTCATCTCTGAAGGAGAAAGTCATGGAAGCATTTTGATTTGATGACTAGCTGACAACGTGAAAGCTCTTATGGGATTGTTATTTTTAAAAATTTACATAAGTGGTTACTCAAACTCCTCTTCAAAAAAGCACAAAAGATAAACTCGAGAGTAAACTTTCTTGTCATTTATTGCTTATTTATATTTAATGCATAGTTTTCTTTGTGTTTTCCACATACTGTGCATCGTAAAGCAAGAGTTACTTCGGGGTTAATACTAATAACAGTGATTTGAAAAACTATTGTAATTATTTTCATATTTATGAGCTCATTCTTCACAATGTTTAGCATTACTATTGAAAAACTATGAATTTTAAACTATATCTTAAAATAGTGATTTCATATCTAGGAATAACACTATAGTACTGAAAAGGAACTGGAGAGTATCTAACCAAACCAACTCACTTCACAAATGAGGACTAGTGTAGTCAGGGGAGGTGACTTGCCAAAGATCACACTGCTAGAGAGAGACAGAAGCAGGACTTGTTTTAAGGGCTCTTTCCCACTTCAGTTTTTTCCTAGTTTGTCATAAATGTATATATAGAAATATGTAAACTATATTATGAATGTAAATGTATATGTAGGATGCCATAAATTTATAGCATTCTCCCACCCCTAACCTGATTTGCTTCCATTGCTACAGTCACCCCAGTAGTTTTAGTAGTTTTTATTTATTCCTTGTTGAAAGACAAGTGGCTGAAGTTCAGAGAGATTAAGTGACTTCAAATTAGGGGTGGAACTAGGGCTAGAATCTGGGTCCCCTGATTCTGAATTCTTTCTACTACACTGTACTGGCCCTTAATAAGCATTGACTCTCTATCTCTTGAAAAAATGAGACTATACCATTTACAACATGGTTATCAGTCAAATTAATAAATTTAATTAATTGATTGACTCAATAAAAATTTATTGAGAACCTCCCATGTGATAGGCACTGGGGATATGGTAGATGATAGGGAGCTTGTGTTCTAGTGGGAAAAGCAAATAATGAATAAATGAATGAGTGAACCAATGAATGCACGAATGAATAAGGCCAAGTAGTTATTAGTGCTACAAAGAAAAAAATAAAGGAGAGTCACAGGGTAAAGAAATGAGGGGGCACTGTTTGAAAGTGTGGACAGGTAAGGTTCTTGAAGGAGGTTCTTCAAACAGAGCTTGAAGGAAGTGAGGAAGTAGTCTTGCAAATATCTGGGGAAACAACATTCCAGGTAGAGGCTAAAGTGACATTCTTGCCCCTCTGCAAGCTTAGTGGCCTGATACTCTGCAACTATTGAAAGAAAATAAGGAAAGTATGAAATTCTTTATACAATTAGATTGTGCTACTGATAAATTGGTAAAGACCAAAACCTGTATGAAGGGTGATTCCAGAGCTATCTTGTAGGGACTTGTAAACACTGAATATTTTATGTTTCACCACCACTACCACACAGAAAATTCAAAATTAAAACAATACTGGGCTGGCCGAGTGGTGCATTGGTTAAGAGCTGGCTTAGTACGCCAGAGGGCCCCGGTTCAGATCCCACATATGAGGGCCAGTGACACTGCCCTCNCCATCTTTCAGTGAGCTTCATAATTCCTCGTTCATAGAAGGACCTGTCTTTATTTGCGAAAAACTGAACAAGGTGCTGATTTACAGCCTCATCTGAACCACGCAAGGGGTTTTGAAGAGAGCAAAACAAGTGGAAGTCTGACAGCAAAAGGTCAGGCGAGTATGGTGGATGGGGCAACACATCGGGGTGATCAAACTTGTGTGTGGTCTCGCATTGTCACAATGGAACACAACTCCTTTACAATTAACAAGCTCTGGACGTTCCTGGATGACGGATTCGTTCAAACTGTCCAATTGCCAACAGGACACATTTGAATTGATTATTTCTTTCCTTGATAGAAGCTCGAAAAACACAACACCTTTAAAAACCCCACCACACTGAGAGCATAACCTTCCTCTGATGAATGTTTGCTTTCGATGTCATCTGAGGCGAATCATCATATCGGGACCAAGAATGTTTGCACACCACATTGTTGTAAACAATACACTTCTCATCACCAGTTATCAGTCGCTTCAAAACAGGATCGTTTTCCTCACATTTAATGAGCATATTGCAGATGTTTATATGCGCTGTCAAATAAACTTTTCTGAGTTCATGTGGAACCCAAATATCGAGCTTTCTTATGTATCCCAGCTTCTTCAGGTGGTCATGAACGCTTGAATGATGGATGTTCAATGTTTCTGCAACCTCTTATGTTGTGTAACATGGGTTTGACTCGATCAATGCCTTTATCTTGTCGTCATCAACCTCAGTGGGCCTCCCTGACGGAGGAGCATCGTTGAGATCAAAATCACCAGCATGGAATTTCATGAACCATCGTTGGCACTAATGCTCTTGTAGAACATTGTCACCATACCTTTATGCAACTTTTCACAAGCATGATGCGCATTCTTCCCTTAATGGAAGTAAAACAGTAAAATATGGCAAAAAGGCACAGTTTGGTTTTCCATCTTCAACTTGTAAAATCTCCAACACTCAACCAAATCGCTCAATTTTTTTTAGAATGAAGCTAGAACTGTCAGCTGTCAAATGACGTAGCAATGACATAGATGCGAATGACTCTAGTACTTCCAAAAATGAACTAGTGCCATCTGTTGCAAACATGCGTCATGACTTTTCCGAAGACCCAATAGAAGGAAAGAGAAAGATAGGATAACCCGTAGTTCCTTTCTCTTTCAGGCTTTCCTTATTCATCTGTAAGCAAAGGTAGAGAGTGTTGGTAGAATACACTCATATCAAGATGTAAAATAAAAACAGTTGAGTTGGTTTTGTGTAGCATTTCCACTGTTCTGGTAAGAAAGGAGTATATATGCACACGTGAGCTATGAAGTACAAATTGTATAATTTTGTTGATTCCACATATGAATTAAATGCTCTTGTGTTTGCATTTAAACTGGCATTGCACAATATAAAAATGAATGGTAAAATTCATGCCAATAGTTTCAATTTTTAGTTTTCCTTTATTTTGAATGACATTATGTAACAAACAAACAAACAAAATGAATAAGTGGCTTTTTGAATAAGTGGCTCTACATTTTCATCTTGCTCTGTGACCCTTAAATTGTATAGGTGGCCCTGGCTACTTCTTTCTATGTAATTCTGGCCTTTCTTGCTTCCTGCCTTTCTTCCTTCCTTGTTCCTTCCTTTTAATCCTTTCTGATCATCAGTTTCTTTGAGGACAATGCCAAATCATGCCAACTAGCATGAAGTGGCCTCTGCTGCTGGGCAATCATTTCATTCATCTAATTTCCATGAAGATATCCATGGATAAATGAGAGGACAATAAATTATATAAAGTCAGGGCCGGGGGTGGGTGGGGATTGGGGGGGACACGGACAGACTAAGCCTTTGAGAGGGTTGGCGGTGATTTGGGGAAAAATATCCACTGAAAGATTTTGATATTTAGCTTTTTCTTTCTATTAATGAAGACTTTTTTAGGTTTGCAGGCAGAAAGAAAGGAGTTGATAAAGCAGGAGAGATAAAATGCTAGAAAGAATAATTGTAAGAACTTTTTACGTGTTTATGTGATTTTCAGTGCTCTGGGATATCACATTTCACCGTTCCTGTGAAGAAGGCAAGGCAGGTGTTCTTATCTCTAGGGAATGAAGAAGCTAATTCCCAGAAAAGACATAAAATGGGAAGCCAAGGTTTACCATGGAATGGCAGCACGGGTTAGCTAGCGCTGATGGTCAACACCAATCATTACAGCTGCTTTGGGGTGCTGTTTAAATTACGACCAGTAGGTGGCGCTTTCAAGCAGGCCTCTGAGCCTGCTGTTCTTTTAAGAACTTAGAATACACTTGCAAATTAAAGTACACTATTGATGACTGAGAAGCAAGTGCCCATTCGTGCTGGTAGAGAATGCAAGGCTCTTTCATGAGAGTTGCAACGTTAGAGAAACAGCTATTCTAGTGTACAAGTCAACTATTGCTATGAAAAAAATTACCCCTAACCTTGGTGGGTTAAAATGACAACAAACATTCATTATCTTCACAGTTTTTGTGGGCAGGAATTCAGGAAGAGCTTAGCTGGAATATTTTGGCTTGGGTTCTCTCATGAGTTTTCAGTCAAGACGTTAGCTGGGCTGCAGTCACCTAAAGGCGTGACTGGGGCTGCAGGGTTTACCTCCACGGTGGCTTGCTTATAAGCTCTGGGCAGCAGGCCTCAGGTCCCTTCCACATAGGTCTCTACATAAGCTTCTTAATTAATTTATTTGTTTATTTATTTTTTATTAGTTTCAGGTGTACAACACAATGCAATAGTTACACATTTTACCCCTCAAAGTGACAATCCCCCTCCCCCAATCTGCCGCCCCACTTCCCTCACCCGACATCATATATATCTATTACAATTCCATTGACTCCACTCCCACACTATCCTCCACATCCCGTGACTATATAAATATTCAATTATACTTGACATACAATATTATACAACATCAGCTTCAGGTGTACAGTGCAGTGATCACGCCTCTACCCCATTCATGAAGCGGTCTCCCTAACAAGACTTGTGACCATCTGACACCCTACAAAGTATTTACAACATCAATTGTATTCCCTGAACTGTGTTTCATATCCCTGTGGCAATATTGTAATTACCTATTTATGCTGTCTAACCCCTTCCCCTTCACCCTCATCCCCACCCCCCTCCCAACTAGCTCCACAGGCTTCTTGAGCGTCCTTACTACATGGTGCTGATTTCCCAAAGAGCAGGCAACCCAAGAGAGAGTGAGGTATGAACGGCAATGTCTTGTATGATCTAACCTCGGAAGTCTTTATGTTGCCTTTACGTTGTCTGTATTCTATTGGTCAAATGGAACAACCCTGATACAGTATGGGAGGGGATCATACAAAGGCGTGAATACCAGGCAGGTCAGGACATTGGGGGCCATCTTGGAGACTGACTACCACATTTAGCCACTGGATGTGTGGATGAGTATGGATACATAATCGGTATTAGAATTAGATAAGAGAACTTGTGTTGAACAAGAAGTAAGATTGCCTGAAAAAGTGTGGGACAGTGGAGCTAAAGACGGGATTCATGGACTAAGCTTGATCCGTTAGATGGTGTAGGATGAACAGCTTCAGTGAGGTTATAAAACTGAGAGATAAAGGGAGAGTGGGCACTTTCTTTTATTTTGTCTCTGAAGAAAATGTGCTTCACTGCATTTCATCATGAACACTTGATTTCTTTTTTTGATCTTATTGTTTTTTACTTCCTTCACTTGCTCTACTCAGAAATCCTCTCCTATTCCATTACTGATTTAGTAATCTGAAGTGGCCTTTTGGGAAATGCTATTCCAACCCACCACTCTGGTCACCACAAGAATAGTTTGAACAATAGCTTTCTTCTTTATCTTTCTTCAGTTACCATTTGGGACTTAAAAACTACAAATTAATCCACCCTTGGATCTGAACCACTGTGTTCCCTGGGACGTGGCTTACCTAGTTATTTTCTGGCTCTTCCCACCTTTAGCCTTTTCAGGTAATCTCCCCAATCTGCCGTTTGCCTGGTTGTCATGTTAGCCAGTTTTACCCCAGCACCCTGTGAGGAAGGGAGAACCAGACATTAGTCAGACTAGTTGTTCACTTACGTCACACTTACTCCCATCTTGTACCTTTGAACCTTTGCCTAAAATGTGCATAGTATGTAATGAGAATTAAAATACATGGACCAGGCTATAAATTCTTTAAGAATTTTTAAAATGGGGAATCAATTACAGACAAAATAGCTGGAGGAAATAGCCTGAAGGTAAGACTTCAGGCTGGTTTGGTATTTCTCCCTCCTTTTTCCTACCAATCCCACCTCTGCAAGTTATTGGTTGTGTTCCCTGAGGCAAATCACTGTATTTCTCTGAGCCTGGGTTTCTTCCTTAGTAAGTAACCCAAGGGTAATAACACCCTTCAGAGTGGTTGTGAGGATGAGAGACAATTTATGTAAGTTAATTATTTCAATAACTGATACATTTTAGGAGCTAATAATTGGTAGCTATTGTGTTGTCATTGTTTGGCTAAGCTCTATAAAAGTTGGAAAAGTCCTCTATGTCTGAATCTCATATAACACCGGTTAAAATGCTCTGGAGTTTGTAGGTCTTGTTGAGATAGTGAATTAACACTTACGACCTTTCTTCTTAATTACTACACCAATCCCTGGGAAGTAAGAAAATGCTTCAATATTATCTTGCATAATGGTCAGAATGAGGAGGAGCTTTCTGATCAAAGACCTTTTACAGCCTCTGAGATGAAGTAGTGGAGTATACATAATCTGCTAATGGCAATTGATGCCATAAATGGGTGGAGGGGGGGAGTAATGCCCTCTAAAAAGGATTCTGGTCTGTGGGAATCTTTTTGTGCTCCTTCGGTCACTAATTTAGAATGTCAGACTCTCAGGGTGTAGCAATTAGATGGACTCTTAAGAGGTCAGTCATATAATCCCAGACTTTTGATTGGCAAACAAACAAAAAAAGAAGTGGGGGCTTGATCACTGCACTGGACACCTTGAATAATATGGTATGTCAACTATAATTGAATATATATATATATATAGTCACAGGATATGGAGTATAGTGTGGGGAGTGGAGTCAATGGAATTGTAATAGATATGTATGATATGGGGGGCAGTGGGGTGGCGGATTGGGGGAGGGGGTTGTCATTTTGAGGGGTAAACAGTATAACTATTGCACTGTGTTGTACACCTGAAACTAATTTTTTTTTTTAAGATTTTTATTGGGGAATTGGGGGATGGGAACAGTGCTGGGGAATTGGGGGAAGAGGAACAGACAAGTTGCTGTCGTTTTGTTCTTCAGTCTTGTTGTGGAGGATGTTGCTTCACTGGCCCAAGTTGGCACCATCATTACGCTCTTCCCGGGCGAGGCAGATCAGTCGCCGGCTTCTGGACGGCCGCTCACTGCGGCTGCTGGCCGCTCACGCTGGCTGCTGGCTACACACGGTAGCCCATGGCAACCCACTGCCACAGGGGCTGCAGCCTACGCCGTCGCCAGCGATTCATGGCAGCCCAGCTGCAGGTTGAGCTGTGAAACTAATTTTTTAAAAAATTAAATTAAATTAAAAATAAAATAAAATAAAAATAAACTTAATTTAGGAAAAAAAAAAAAAGAAGAAGAAGTGGAGGCAAAATCCTGCTGGGCTCAATGATAAAGACATTCTCCCATCCTGAGAGTCATGAGACTGTTGATGTTATGTTCAGCCTTGCTGCAGCCAGGGGGGTAGAACTGGATTAAATGCAGGTTGCTATGATCCCATTCACACATTAAAAATGAAGAGAAGATTATGAATATGTCTTAAACCAATAATAATAGCGGCCATTTTCAGGTTCATGCTATTTCAGGTTCATGCTATTTTAGGTTCAAGTTCAGTGCCAAGGACTTTATACATGTTTCATTTCATTCTCCCATCAGCAATATGAGGCATTTTAGTATTTGATTTTATAGATGATGCAAGTGAGGTTCCAAGGATTCATTGAACTGCCCAAGATCACATAGCTCCTTAGAGCCAGAATTTGAATTCGAGCTTGCCTCCCTTCAAACCACTTTTTAAAAAATGAAATATTTCAAACTTTTAGAAAAGTACAGCAACTGGCCTGTCAAATACCAGTATAACTACCGCTAAACTTTACTGAATTATTTGTGAGATAGTGCCATAATAACTTCAGATGTTCCTTTAAAGCAAAAGGTAATGGATAGAGTGAAAGCACCCTATATACCCCCTTTCCTACCTCCAAATTCTTCTTTCCTTCCCAGACATCACTACTGTCCTGATTTAATATTTACCTTTCACCATCATGTTTATGGTATTACTATCCATGTGAATGTCTATAGACAATAAAATTGCTTTGCATGTTTTTAAATTTATATAAATGTTATTATGCTCTTTGTGTCTTATACAAGCTGGTTTTATTAGCCAACATTGTATTTTGCTATATGTAAATACAGTAATGTATTTGTCATTTTTCTGTTGGTTTTGCTTGTTGCCAAATTTTTGCTATTCCAAATAATGCTACAAAGAGCATTCCTTTACTAGTGTCTTCAGGCACACGTATGAAAGTTTTTCTGGTGTTTTCTCTGTTCCATTATCCTCTATCAGGCCTCTTGCAGTCTGTGTGAATTCCCGATGTGATGCTGGGATGCCAGGGTCTTGGATATGGGATACAAGTACAGGATTGTGAAGAAACAACGGGTTTTTACAGGGCTTGGTGTTGATAGCCCTAGTCACTTGGGAGAGGAATTTTAATTTGCAGCTAAAGCAGTGGATCTTGGGCACAAGGAGAAAAGAGATTGGTTTCTCCTTTTGCCTAATCAACTGAAAAACAAATTTCAAGCTGGGCTTGGGGATGTAGGCAGAGGGAAGTATAGGGAATGGTCCAAGTGAAACAGGAACACTTGCAAGAGGTTATTTGATGCTTTAAGTCAATGTTTTTTAAACCATGTGTCCAGGGACTCCAGGTTTCCCATTGAGCTGCCTCAAGGGCCACCTGGGGTATACATGGGGGAGACAGGCAGACAGCAAGGCCACCCCACCCTGCTTCATCTGAAGCACCTCTACTCTAACTATGTTACATGTTGGACTTTCCTGTAAGTCTTTGTTTCGATAAACTTTGTGTAGCTCAATGTCTTTTAAAATCCACTTAAATATATAGGAAAACAAGTGACTAATGATAGTTATTTACTTATAAGGTTCCCCAGCTGGATGTATAGTTTGTGCCCCCAGTTTCCCTTCCACACTGGTTTATGGTCGAGCATGGAGTAGGCTGCGTTCTGCAGTGAGGGGAGCAGAACCCATCTGTAACCCATGTGTCTGATGACACACCAAATTGAGGGCATAAATAGGTTAATAATAGCAATAATAGTATTTGGCTGGCTGTTTATTATCCTTGAAGCACCTTCATGTTGTGGTGACTTCAGAGAATAATAAGTAATTTAGCTGCTTGTCCACAGTGAAAAATGGGCACACTGAGAATGGAGTATCAAGTGGGACTCAGATCAGGAGGTGTGGCCTTGTGAACTAAGTGAAGTCATTTATGCTCGATCCTGAGGGTAGAATTGAGGTAGCATTTAGCAGGAAGGTCAGGTGACCACCGAAGTTTCTGCCAGACCTAGCTTCTCCTCTTTTAGAGATGCAGGTTTGTATAAAAGGCAGAAAAAAATTTTCGTTAAACACTGCTGAGAACCTGTAAATTGTTGAACTTTGGTTCTATTATTTACCTTTGAGGCCCATCATTTTAAAAAAAGTTTTCTACCAGAGAAACCAGTGGTTTCCAAATATCATTTATCAATATTAACTATGATACAAGCAAACAAACTGCACTTACAATACAAATATCTCTAATGATTTGAGTGTTGTTTCTTTCCCCTAAATATCTTTTCCCGAAAATGATGGCAAGAGTACTTTGTTTGTTTTAACTTGACCCATCTTTCGTAACCCAGTTTAATCATTTCATGGATTTTCTTTTGAAACAAATGGGCTAGAGGGTCAGACAATAGTGGCATATTTTTACCATTTTAATAACATTTGCAAGAGACACCTTTAGAGTAATTTGTGTATCAAATTTTCTTTTGTATGCCTTTTTCCCTAATGAATTAAGTAACTAAAGTATTGGTAAAAATAGAATCTTATGAATTCAAAGCAAAGAATGCCAGTGTAACCATAAAACATCTAAATTATAGAATAATGTTTGGAGAAATCTGTTTCATTACTTTAAAATAGAGTACTTATTATATACTAAAGTAGAAATGAGTGTTAATAAAAGGAAGGTAATAAAAATTTTTCTAGTGAACATAAAACATCATAAAACTCTTAAAGATAAAATTGTATTTTATTCTAAATTATTAGACTCATTTGTTATAGGAAGCTTTGTTTTTCTCAAGCTCTTATAATTATTAAAATCCTCACTGAAAGGTATAACATGAATTAATTTTTTAAAAAAGAAAGACATTCTGTGTCTAAATGAATATAAATTTTGTATTTTTGATAGATATTGAAGGCTATCCATTCCCTACTAAATACTAAAGGACTGGTTTCTCATTTCCTAAAGAATGATGCCGG
>NW_017731473.1:3011172-3084012 GCF_001890085.2 Hipposideros armiger | reverse complement strand
ACTTGGGCCAGTGAAGCAACGTGCTCCACAACTAGACTGAAGAACAAAACGACAGCAACTTGTCTGTTCCCCTTCCCCCAATTCCCCAGTAAAAATCTTAAAAAAAAAAAAATTAAAACAATACTAAACTGAAAAATATAAAATTTCTAAGAATACTGAAATTAAAATAGCTTTTCCCGCCTTAGATTTGCAAAACTCGCTCAATTCAGTGTAGTACAGCAGTTCAAAGTTTTTTTTGTTTTGTTTTTTTAAAGATTTTATTGGGGGATTTGGGGGAGGAAACAACATTGGGGAATCCGGGAAGAGGAACAGACAAGTTGCTGCCCTTTGGTTCTTCTGTCTAGTTGTGGAGGATGCCACTTCACTGGCCTATGTTGGTATTGTGATCATTGCACTCTTCCAGGCTGAAGCAGATCAGTCGCCAGGCATTGGACGGCCGCTCACGGTAGCTCATGGCAGCTCATGCTGCCGGGCGCTCACACTGGCTGCCGGTCACTCATGGCAGCTTACAGCAGCCCACTGCAACCCCACTGCAGCCTATGCCGTCGCTGGCAACTCACGGCAGCCCAGCTGCAGGTCGAGCTGTTGTTCACCATTTTTAGCTGTATAGGGCAGTGTGGGATCCGAACCAGCAGCCCTGCTGCTCAGAGCTCATGCTCCCAAGCAAACTCTTAACCAATGCGCGACTCGGCCAGCCCCAGCAATTCCAAGTTTTAATTCAGAAAAACAGTATGCTCAGGATCAATTCCTAATTCTATAACTTATTAGCTGTGTGACCTTGGGCAAGTTAATAATCAGTTTCCTCACCTGTAAAATGGGTTAATAATAACACCTTTCTCACAGAGTGGTTGTAGCAATACGTATAAAGTGCTTAAAACAGTGCCTGGCACATTGTACGATTTCCGTAAATGTACCTCATTATCATCAAAACTGAAGTTTTCTCATTTTCTCTGTACCTGAGTAAGCACATGGGGAATTCAGATGATGGTTGGAAGTCTGGAGATCCTTTCCTCTCTTTCACAATTTGCTATAAATAGTTCCAAATTAGTTGTCATGTAGAACTGCCAGATGCTTTAAAGGATTTAATTGCTTCCAAATTAATTTCACTGTTACTCAAGACTTGTGATTTGAAAAGACTTTTTAAATGTCATAATGTTGACAGGAGCCTGCAATAGTTCTGCAAGTTGGGGTGACGGTCAATATATGGCTTTTTGAATTAGTCAGTCACTATGACCTTCTAAGTTGAATTTTTTTCCCTTTATAGCATAAGTAGCTCTCACTGGTCAAACTATATACTTTGTGATATATAATTAATAATTTCGTTTGTATGTGTAAGTTTTCTTTTAATAAAACAATGAAAAAATTTACACATTTAAAAAATTTTATTTCAAAAACTTATATAGGTTCATTTCCATTCTTACATTAATCACATGAAAAACAAAACTGAGGGAACAGCCTATGGTTGTGAACACAGGTTGTAATTTTGACCTCAATTGAACACGTAATAACCAAGAGAGAACGGAATATAAAGTCCTACCTCATTCACTTAATAGGCCAGGTAACTTTAGTCAAATTAACCTCTTATCACTTGTAAAATAAGGATAACAATAGTATCTCCGTCATTGGCCTGTTGTAAAGATGAAAAGAGTTATATGTAAAGTGCTTCTACAGCCTCTCATATATGGCAACGAACTTGCTTACTGTTACTATCTTTATTGTGTGATTGTGATTATTGCTTTTCAAAGACATCTATCACCGCTTTCATTTTCAAATGCATTCCCCCTTTTATTCCATCCTTTTAAAAACTCCACTCACTAGTATAATGCAGTACTTCTAAGATTACTTCCTTTCAAAGAGTTTAGTGAAATTTAGATTCATTAATGAATCTTAACATTTATTGAGTACTAAGCACGCAGGGTGCTTTCATATACATATTCTAATTTTATCCTTACCCCAGCCTGGTAAAGAAAGTGGCATTTTCACAAGTAAATTATTTTAGTCTCAGGGTAGTGACTTTATTATGGTAGGTAACTCAGCCAGTAGATAGCAGAGCTGAAATCCAATCACTGGTGTTTTTTCCTTCTCTGGGAAAAATTATTGACCCTATTTTCACGTTCTAGTCAACACCATTAAAAGTCTTCCTTTGCTGCAGCAGCTCCAGGCAAGTGCTATTACAACCTTTCTAAATGTTATCTGTATCTCCAGCTCTATTTTTCAAGTCCTAATTCCAAGGTATATCTTCTTGGAAACTGTGCTGAAGTGATCATAGGTCACAAATAAATTTTAGTTTAAAAATATCATTTTCAAGTTGAGAAAATGTGACTATTTTAAATTGGATCTCTCAACTGAGATGAAAAAAAATCAAAAGTAGGGCCGGCTGAGTGGCTCAGCTGGTTAAGAGCTGGCTTGGGAGTACCAGCTCTGAGCAGCAGGGCTGCAGTTCAGATCCCACATTGCGGGCCAGTGACGCTCGCCCTCTACAGTTAAGATGATGAACAACGGCTCCACCTGGAGCTGGGCTGCTGTGAGTCCCCTGCGACGGCGTAGGCTGCAGTGGGGCTGCAGTGGGCTGCTGTGAGCTACGTGAGTGGCTGGCAGCCAGCATGAGCGGCTGGTAGCCAGTGTGAACTACCGGGAGCCGCTGTGAGCGGCCGACCAACGACCAAGGACCGGCGACCGATTGCCTCACCCGGGAAGAGCACAATGATCGTACCAACATGAGTCAGTGAAGCAACGTCCTCCACAACTAGACTGAAGAACAAAACAGCAATTTGTCTATCTGTCTATTCCCCTTCCCTGATTTCCCATCACTGTTACCCTCCCCCCAAGTCCCCAATAAAATCTTTTAAAAAAAATCAAAAGTATAACAAAATATGACATATAGGGATACTGATCCTTCTCTTTAACTGTTTCAACAGGTATGTCATTTCAGCACCAAAAGTATTTCGTGTTGGAGCATCTGAAAATATTGTAATTCAAGCTTATGGATACACTGAAGCATTTGATGCAACAATTTCCATTAAGAGTTATCCGGATAAAAATGTTAACTATGCTTCAGGCTATGTTACTTTATCCACAGAAAATAAATTCCAAAACTCTGCAATCTTAACAGTATGTATTTATCCTTTATTTTCTTTATATATACAGAATTATCTCAATGAAACATACAGATTTGAATATTGATAGCACAGATATTTGATCATTTATACCATTATATCTCTGTGTGATTATTAGATGATGTCAGTCACTAATGATGATATAAAAGAAACAGAAAATTCTAAATAGAAGAGTTGTGTCTGTTTTTTGAGCAATGCATGTAAATTGTAATATTCTTACTAGAAATAAAATTGTACTAATGTGAAAATATTTGGAAATGAATTGAAAATACTTGTTTGCTGTGAAAATTATCATTACAAAGAAATAGAGAAATATGAATATGAATATTGATCTGTAATGCATTGCCTACAGAAACCCATAGATGCTATTGAACATTTATATGGTTAAACTCCAATACTCTACAATTGTAGTTTCCAAAACTAATAAATTATTGATTACTGAAGTGAATAACTCTCATTGACAGCCTGTAGTTAATAGAAAGAACAACCTTAATCAAATGACTCTTTCTTCTAGAAGGTATTGTAGTATAGCTTGGTTAGAAAAGTGCTTGCAACTCATTCTTATTAAAAATTCTGATAACTAAAAATCATTTTCCATATTTACTATTTATTCAGCCAAGTAAATAAACATAAGCAAAATATTGCTTTAAATTCCAATAAAAATTCAAAAATCAAGAACCAGAAAATCAAAGATTGTTAGACTTGGAAGGGGCTCTGGAGTTCATTTAGATGCGTGTTTCTTAAAAGTGACTTCTTTAAAAAGGAATTAAAATTTTATAAAGAGCTTAAAATTATAATTATATTGATTTTTAGCATTTTGAACTTATTTTATAAATTTGTTTTGATTTTGTGATTATATAAAAATCATAAACGTAAGATTATACCTACTTTTATTTAGGTTTGCACATATTTATGTAACATTGTAATAAAAATAAAATTTTATTATATAATAAATAATTAAAAGCCAATATTGAGAATCCTCCAGAACCTCTCGACCTTTGAAAGGGACATGTACATTGCCCATTTTGAGAAACACTGATGGAAATACACTCTAACCAAATACAGGAATTCTTTTATTAATGTTCTTGGTAAATACACTTAGTAGGTTTATTAAGAATTAAAACTCATTTCCCAAAAGTGTTATTTTCACGAAACACTCTTATCTGATGTGATTCAAGGTAGCCACTAGCCACATGTGGCTGTTACCTTTAAATTTAAATCAATCAAATTTAACAAAAATAAAAAATTTTCCTGTCACATTAGCCACATTTCAAGCGCTCAAATAGCCACATGTGACTGGTGGCCACTGTATTGGGCAGCACAGCCATAGGATATTTCCATCATTACAGAAAGTTATGTTGAACAACACTGACTTAGATGGTTAATTGGAAAAGTAGATTAACGTGGGGAAACAAAAACCGATGCATGTGTTAAGCATTTAATTTTATCTTAACATTATAATGTGTCTTTATTTGCCATTTGTTTGATGTGCCAAGGTCTTTTCTTTAAGTTCCACTGATTGGGCCATCAAATCTTATTTGTTATGTGTCACACCTTTAACAAACCATCTTTGTTCTATAGTTTCTGCTTCTTTGAAGTGGAAAAAGAACTTTAAGACACTTGCAAAGCAATCTGAGTGCAAAATCTATATAGGTTGTTAATGTTTTCCAAACTTTTACAGTTCTCTCACATATGCAGTTCCACAGCAGTTGATGTTAGTGATTAACTTTTATCCCATGTGTCCAAAGCCTAAGTTTTCATAGAAGCACTTTTCTTTATTTTTATAAATTAAATTTGCATATCATGCAATGTAAAGTGGATAATTACAGTTACTTACAAATATTGGAAAGTGTGCAGCTTAACTGGTGGGAGCAGGAGGATGCAGATATAATACAAAGTGTCCTAACATCAGTCAGGATGTTGAACAGAGGAGAGCATGGGCTAATCCAGCACGCTGAAGAAGAGACAGTTTGTTAAGAGAGCTTCTATAGTTCATATAGTTTTACTAAATGCGTACAACATTTAGGAAACACAGAACCAAAAAGACTTTTAATTGCTTAAAGATAAATTTTGATTATGGTATTTGACACTGAAGAGCTTTGGGCAAAATTGATTTACTATCCTGGGTCCTCTACTACTTTTTAAGTGATTAAATACATATACCGCGTACTTATTTCTCCTTCTAATGAGATTATAGTGGTAGTTAAGAAAGTCAACATGTTTTATAACCTTAAAATTATTATGCTCTTTTCTGTCAACATTTTCTGTTACAGATACAACCCAAACAATTGTCTCAAGGACAAAACCCACACGTGTATTTGGAAGTTGTATCAAAGCATTTCTCAAAGTCAAAAAAAATACCAATAACCTATGACAATGGATTTCTCTTCATTCATACAGATAAACCTGTTTACACTCCACACCAGTCAGGTAGAGTATAAGATGCTTCTTTCCCTGGGAAGGACAACTGACACCATATTGTAGAGCTTTTTAACACTTTAAATTAAGTGGAAACGAGTTTCCAACTTGTTTAAAAGAGTTTCAGTGACTTTTGCACTTACAAATACCATTTTCATTTTAAATTTATATGGAAATTGCTAAAGAAACAATTAAATAGAAATTAATTTTAAGTTTAAGTTTGATTTTAAATATACATTTTAAATTCATATGGAAATTGCAAAATCAACAATTACATTATCTGCCCCATCAGTTACTTCCATATCAAAAAAAGCTTTTTAAAAATTGTGAAATGTTGTATTATATCTTATTTATTAAACAAATATAAGATGTAATAGCAAATACAATTTTTGCAACAGGAAAATAATGTATTGTAGAGCCACATTCATAAAAAATTCTATTACTTTGGAGCTAATCCTCAAATTCAGAAAACAAATCCAACTCTAGGGTATCAGATGTTTCTGCAAAGAATAAACTAGACTGCAGAAGTATATGGATATTATTTGTCTAAGGGGATCTACCTAAGAAAGTTCTTATTAGAACATTGTTTCCTATTCATGGCTCTTCTATCAGAGAGGGAAAGGGCAGGGATAGCCTCTCAAAACTCTGTGATTGAGAAGTGACTGGATTTATTCCCAAATGAACCAAAAAATAAAACACAGAAAAGTGTGAATGCTACCCGAATATATTCGTGTCTGCGAAGTTCCATTTCTCCATCCCTCCTGCTCATCCTCATTGACTTTTGAGCACATCAGAGATGGAATTATGAGACAACTAATTATATGTGGGGAAGGGATTTTATGGAGTTTTGATAATGATATCAAAGTGAAGGACAGGGGAAGGGAGGCAGGACCAGCCAGCTTTGTTGAAAAACTTTCCACGCAGTGCATACTTGCTAAATGTTGGGGATGATAATGATGACAGTAGTGGGTGAAATGAATCTACACTGCTACCATTTCAGCAGGAGCACCTGTTATGATCAGCTCAGAGAGGAAAGACCTAGAGAGGGTGGGATATTGCTCTCGGCTTGGCAGAATATCTTTGCCAGAATAGTACCATCTCTTCATCTCTTGGCTCCAAGAACATGACTTGATATACAAAGAGGGTCTCTGCCCATAATGCTTGGGCCCCAGAAACAAATATATCCTTTCTACATTGGAGGGTGCTTCATTGATTGTGTCCTATTGACACTACCTGACACTTTGGGTCTTCAGTCTTTGTCCAATAAGTAGTCTGATACCCAAAGCCTGGGACCTTTCTTAACTATCAAAGCTTTCCTTAAGAACAGCCTTATCTATTATTTCTCTATCAGGACTTCACTGTAAGAAGACGTGGTATCTTCATCTATTCTAGTCATAGAGGAAAACTAGAGAACTTTCCTCTAGTTTCATCTAAGCAGACACTGGAGTCAAATTTTCTGGGTTCAAATCCCAGCTTGTGCTGTTACTAGCTCTGTGGCCCTGCACAAGTTACTCAACCTCTCTGAGCTCCACTTTCCTGATCTTTAAAATGGAGGTAATAATAGAACTTACCTCATAGAGTTGTGAGAATTAAGTGAATTCATATGCGCAAAGCACATTTTAAAACAGTGCCTAACACAGAGTAAGCACTAGAAAAGTGTTTTCCATTATTAATTAATCTGTGGAATCACACAAAGCCTTATGTACACAGAAGAAAAGGAATTAATTCAAAGTAATTCTTTTAAAATTGATTAAATCTTGCTATTTACAGTTTTAATGTCCTGATCCACATATTTAATCTGATGATCCTTGAGGGATTTTTAGTATAAACATTGTTAAGATAAAGGTTTAAGTCTTCAAGGGTTTATAGGATAAAGGACTTCAGAATATTGACCAAAATCCTTCAATTCCACACAGCCTGTGTCCTGCCTTCCCTTTCGCTTCCTCACCCGCCATGCTCCCCCTCATCTGTGGACACCAGCCCAATTCACCTCTTTTCAGTTGCTTTCTTACACCATTTTCCTATTCATATTAAGACCTGTGTCCTTCTGCCTGGTACATTCATGTTAACTCCTTTGCCTTGTTAACTCCTCCTCAACCCTTATATGTCATCCCATAGATGGCAGCCTTCTTGGACCTCCCTGACTATACTCCCAGAAAGCCAGGAAGTGTCCTTGGTGGTGCTTCGCACCCCTGGATTTTTCCATGTACTTGTGTGATCATGTGTTTGCCTCTCTCCTTCACTCCATTAGAAGACTTCCATGTCTGATTTGTCTCATCACCATATCTCCATGCCTAGCAAAGTGCCTGCACTAGAGGGCACTCAATACATTTTTTAAAAAAACTTCATAAGCCATATCTTTGGCACACACAAAAAGGATTGAGCTTGCCTTCAATATGCCATTGCTGTGAAAACAAGATCAATTTTGTAACCTAAACACAAACTGGTTAGGAAGTAGACAGATAGTAGTCATAGAAATAATCATTATAATAAAATAATAAACATTTAGTGATTAGTTACTATGTGCCAGGTTGTGCAAAAGCTTTGTCTCACTTAGGTCTCACAACACTGTGAAGCAGATACTGGCAGCCCTGTGTGACGGATGAGGGAAGTAAGATTTAGAAGGATTAAGTATTGTACTCAGGATCATACTAGGAAGGAGCAGAGGCAGGAGTGAAAGCAAAGTTTTGAACTCCAGGGCATGAGCTTTTGTGGCATACTGCCTCGGCAGCATCCCAGTGGTTTTGGACCAGGTGTGTTCATAAGGCAGGAGGGAGGAATGGAGGTGGGAGACAAGGGTGAGGGTAAGGGGACCGCAGAGTGGTGGTGGGGCATTTACTGAACATTTTACTTTAATCTTATGGTCTTAGTGAAACCGATTTTAGGGAGCTTCATGTAACTTCTTATGCAGAGCTTTGCATAACACTGACTCTTTAAAAGTTTTATGGTGCCATTCAATTTTATTTTGTGGGCGAAGTTTGGGCCATGAAATGATTTGAGCATCAGTAAAACCCAAGAGAAATTACAATATGTCATTGGAACTAGATAAGCATGTCTCAAGCAACTGTGAGTTAAAAGCTAAGCAGATGCATTTGTTTAAAAGGTGGAGACCTATTAACTGACAGAAAGAAAGGGAAGAGAACTAATCGTTATCCAGCCTCTGACATTATTCGTTTACTAATGAGAGAACAATTGTAGGATCTGGCTCAATAAGTTTAGCAAAACCATACAATTGAAAGATGCCTTTGGCAACAATAAGAGATCATGTGGGGCCTTGTTGTAAGAGTGTATAATGTCTGAGTCAAACTACCTAATGTTCCATTAAAATCTTCAACTCTAATATGAGACAAAATATTATACTCCCATACAACCATATGGTAGACATTACTATTTTGCTACTATGAAATTCTTGACAAACAATGACCTAATTACAGATAGACCTAATTTTGTACTCTATATGTGTTCCAAAAAAGTCGTATATAAGTATATTTTAATGAAATGAACCGTACTTTAAATTCACTAGAAGTAGCTCTTTAAAGGAATCCAAAAGGATTATCTTTAAAAGAAAAAAATCTTTAGGAATGTATATATCTGCAAACTAACTTTTTCTTTCTTTTAAATATGGATTTTGGTGTATTGACTGTGTATTGATTTTCTTTAATGAGACTCATCTCTTTTAAAGATGATTATGTAAAAAGTAAAAATCACCTTGTGTTTAGCAGACTTTTTGATTATATCAATTATTCTTACAGTAAAGGTTAGAGTTTATTCACTAAATGATGACTTGATGCCAGCCAAGAGAGAAACTGTCTTAACTTTCATAGTAAGTATGTCATTTATTTAAATAATATTTTAACTCATGTTCAGGACAAGATACATTATTTAATGTCCCTGTCCTAACACCACACTAACTCGTTCAATGATCAGTAAATGGTGATTGAACACTTTCTGCTAGTATAACATTGTAGGTCTATTATGCCTCTACAATAAACATGTGTAAAAAGCTCATGAAAATTAAATCTCAACAACTTATGATTTTGAACTAAATCATTTAAATACATCCTTCATGATTTCTTTCTTAAAGGACATCATTAATCACTGAGAAATTGAATATCTATTACGTATGAGATTTTTTTATTTGTACAATTCAAGATAAAGAATTGCAATTTGTGGTACTTACACTTAAGGAACTTAAAGTTTACTAACATACTAACCCATGTGAAAAATAGTACTAAACCATGACATAAAGATGAGCAGTTATCAACCTTTTATCATCCGTTACACACATAATAGATGATATGAACTTGTGCAATAATAAACTCCCATGGTCTTACCCAGTTTGTGTCACAACCCTTCAAAACGTTTATGGGGAAATAACTGTTCACTTGTTAACAGTAGGTATGTTAGTAATGGTCCTTCACTATAGGCTGCAGCACCTTTTCTCCTACTGAAAAACAAAAAATGAAAAAACAAAACACAAGTGAAAAAGAGTGATGTATAGGATAACTGAATCCTTTGTAACTTAGAATAACCATAAACCTTTACAAACTTTAATATCTGACTATTTTTAATAAATTACTGAAACATCAGCATGTTTCAAGATTGTGGTTGATAGCTATTGATATATAGACTGTAAATGCCAGGAATTCAAAGAGATCCAAGGGACACTCCAAGGAAGAAGTGAGATTGGAACGGGGCCTGGAACCATGAGTAGAATTGAGATATGTGGAGAAGAAGCAGGAGAATTGTTAGAAAAGGAATGACAGAGCAGCAAGTCAGAAGTGAGAGGGACAGGAAAGAAAGAAAGCAGTCTGATTCAAGAGCAGTGGCATGCCTGGGAACAGAAGAGTACATAAGATTTGGAAGTTAGACCAGACCTAGAAGTTAAGACTTCGAGTGGCAGGTTGTAGGGAGCCCCTGTAGATTTGTTACAGGGAACTAAGACAAAAGACGGAAAGGAGTCTGTAGCCATGAGCACTGCTACGGTGGATGTGAAAGAGTGTGGATAAGGGAAAGCCCCCCCTGGCCTGCTGCAGAAATCCAGAAGCAGAGAGAGGCGTTGTGATACTGGACGCAGAAGGAATGCAGAGAAAGGCCTCTCAGGCTGCCTGAACTAGGGAGTGAGGAGAGGAAGCAAGTAAGAATGGCAATGATAGAAATGAAGAAGGTGCTTTACCAGAAGTCACAACACATGTCAGAGTCCAGTGTGAATTTGCCAGTTTACAACCATGGGTCTGCATAAGCTGAATTGTCTGAAGCAGGGGTCCAGGAGCTGTAAGCCTTTTCCTTGGGAACCCAAGATTTGAGTTTAGGAGAATAGATACACATAAATAGATATCAGAGAACAAAACCATATTAAGTATAAACCAAACCAAACAGCAGGACAAATGACACGAGCTCAGAGGAAAGACAAAACAGTAGTGAGAATGAGGGCTGATGCAATCTTTTCAGGAATAGAATGGGTAAAGGAAAACTTGAGCTGAGTCTTAAAGAAAGGAGTAGCCATAGGTTTTCTAAAAATAATGAAGAATTTCCCATGTAACATAGAGCGTGAGTTTAACTATGGTGGCAGGAAGAAATAAGAAATGAGGATAATAAATAAACTGGCTGGCTGATGTAGAAAGTCTAGAAGAGAACTAAGGAGAGGCAGTGTCAGCTCAAACGCCCTTTTTCTGTCAGAAAATGCTGGAGGATGTGGACAGATGCTCTTTGTCCCACCTCCTGCCCTTCTCTGTGGTTGAATGTGAGTGATACAGAATCCTGGACCACACAAAGAAAAATGGATGCTAGTCATCCCATGTAAGAGCTGCCCCAGGAAAACAGGATTGAGGAATCTGATCCCAGAGCAGTGGGGACTCAGCATGCAGGAAGTATCCTGAAAAGAGACACTTCTCCAGAGAGATCGTCTTAGAAGCGCTGTGCACAGTCGGCTGCAGGGAGAGAGAACAACCCAGAAGACATTTAGCTATGATTCTAATGTTCAAAATGGATCTTTGAAACGCAAGAAAAAAATATCTTAAAATCCTGACCATGAACTACAGTTATGGCACAAGGTAGTAAATTTCTGGGTTAAGGACAAAATGAACCTCTACATGTAGTCCAAAAAAGTAAAAAAAAACTTGTTTCACTAATTTTCAAACCCACACATAAAGGAAGTTTATGGGGAAGCTTTATGAAAACTTTAAAGTTTGTTTAACCGTTTTGAATGATTTATCAAGCTCAAAATGTCCATGCTGCACAGTTATAAAATGTCTAGCTAATTAACATATTTATAGTATATTTGCTTTGGAAAACTTCACATGAACAGATATGAAATGTAGATTCTGTTATCTATAAAGCCTGTAAGTTTACATTTGGTTAATTATAACATCAGTTATTGTTCACCTCTTTTTTCAGTTATACAATAGAGAATTGTGTCTCTTCTAGATAACTGAGGCTAGGATGCCTGAAGGCAGGTTTATACTTTTGGGGGGATAGGGGATGGGCAGGAGATGGAGGCGGGATCCAAAATTAGGGAGGCAAAGTGGCTTAAATGAGCATATTTGCCTTCTACAACATTTAAATGATCTTCCTCCTTCATATTTAAATTGAAGACATGGATATTTGTTAGTAAATATTTCTGTAGATCAAAGATAATATATGAAATAATATATCATAATCAGTTCATTTTTTAATGCGGTTTATGTGCTTTGATGTTTGTTTTTATTCAAAGGATCCCCAAGGATCAGAAGTTGACATGGTAGAAGAAAGTGATTATACTGGAATTATCTCTTTTCCTGATTTCAAGATTCCAGCTAACCCTAAGTATTTTAAATTATTTGTTAGTAAAATTTTGTCTAAAAAGCAGATCTGGAACTTTCAGTTGTGAGGCAGATCACTAGTCAAATGGAGCCACCTAGTGTTAACAAAGGGTGTCAGTGTGAAAGAAAGGAGGTTATGCAGTCTTTCAAAGACTAATGAGAGGCTAGGCTCAGTTTCTGGCAAAACAAAACCAAAAACAAACCATCCCAATACTTCTCACCAATCCTCATTACATATAGAAATTAAAATTTGGAAGAGGCAGAAATAGTCCCCATGCTTTTTTCCCCCATCAAAACCATCAGTCTAAAAGGCTGGTGTGGTACCATACCTTGCTCTGAGAGTTATAAAAATATTGGTCCTCTGTAGGCTTCGCTGCACAGACTATTAGAAGGCAGATTTCAAGAGGGAGGGTGTTCTCAGAGCCATTTCTTCCATTTGGCCTCATGTTAAAGGATTTAATAATATGTTTAAATACAATCCAATGTAATAACTGTTCAGTAAACACATTCCTGGTGTATGCAAAGTACAATGAGAATAAGAAATGCAAAATAACAATGAAGAACTCATAGTCCCTACCTTCAGGAACTTAGAGTAGGACAAATAAGATAAGTGTACCTACAAATGACTACTGTACAACTTTAGAGCAAAAATTTTTAGTGTCATTTTTGCTTTGTCCTCTAGAAGGGAGTTTTCAGTTACTTCACTGTACTAAACATTATCTAAAAATTTGGATGAAATTGGGGGATTTAAATAATTTGGATAATTTTTAAATTGTATACTTTAAAATATTACGTGGTCTATAGCACAGAATTAAACCTATTTTATAACGACTATCATTTCTCCATCTTCATCTGTATCATTTGCTCTGTGACAGATTACGTGTCAGCCCTGGTAACCTCTCATGGCCAGTACTTTCCTGCCCCAGTACCTTTGAACATGTTGTCCCCTATGCTTAGAATGTGCCTCACGTTTCTCTTCACCAGACTGGCTTCTTCCCATTCTGTAGGACACAGTGTAAATACAACCTTTTCAAAGAGGTTATCCCTGGACACATGATCTAATATAGTCCCTCTTTCCCTTTTATTCTCTTTTTATTTTCTTCATGGCACTTATCTCAATTTTGCAATTATTATTTAATTGCTTTTTTATTCCCCCGTAGACTGTAAACTCCTTGAAGTCTGGTCATGTTTATATTCTTGCTGTCTCTATCTCTCCAGCTCTTCAACATAACAGGCACATGATAGTCATTAAATTAATGATGATAATATTAAATTTATTGATTGCATAATCAATATTCGAGGTAGATATTATTTTTCCCATTTCACAAATGAGGTTAACCAACTTTCCCAAATCCAATCTGCTAGTAATGGAAAAGTAAAAATTTGAACTCCCATGGACTGGACTATTAACTCTGTGAAGACAGGGACTCTTTTATCTTGTTCATTTTTTATCTCCAGTGCTTAATTCAGTGCTCAATAAATATTTTTGACTGAAGGTTGTTAATTAAACCCAAGTCATTTCCCTCTTTAAACAAACCATACTTTGTCTCTAACCTTTTATGTCCACAGCCTTTGTCTCCACACTTTTATGTGAAGTGTGAATTTTATCATCTGGGTGGGCATGACCTGTGTTATATGTTTCTAGAGACATTATTACAAATTTCCTACTATAAAGTGGATTTTAATATTATACTAGTATATTTAAGCTCCAGGATCAAGTAATTTCTCAAGTATCATAAGCTCTTCAAATCAAAACTATTAATAATGTTAAGATAAAATACCTGAAAAAACAACACAACATATGAAAAACTAATTACTACACAATTTCTATTATCCTGAAAACACTCAGTTATTTCTGTTTATTGCTTAAAAATGTCTGGCAAATAAAATATATTACTTAGGCCATATACACCTTTACTTACCTTTCTCTCCTTGAAACAGGAATTGATTGGATTTCCTCTGGGTGAATTAGAGATATTTGATGACTTCTGTAATTTTAAATATTTTACTTCCACAGGTATGGTGTGTGGACAATTAAAGCTAAATATAAAGAGGACTTTTCAACAAGTGGAACTGCATATTTTGAAGTTAAAGAATATGGTAATTTCTGACAATTAAAAGTTTACCTATAAAGAGTTAGTGCTTCTGCAGTAATTCTTTTTATTAATGAACTTAATGCAAAATTACTCCCTGAAGATGAGGCAACCTGCTGGTATGGTTAGAAGTACTGGTGGAGGGTTTGGGGTGGGGGTGATCGTCTGAATGCCTAGACTTTAGTTCCAGCATGCTCTTAACCTTGAATAAGCACACCAACTTCTCTGGATCTGTGTTCCTCATCACAGACCTAACCCCCTGAGGAGCTTGAGTAGTTAAGGTCCTTTTTCAGAATTATGATTTTAAGAGAAACATAATCAACGATGAGGTGAGTGGAATCTAGTAAGACTAACAGATGATTTACTAAACTCATTACAAGCAATTAGGGACAGAATAAAGGACAATAATTGGATTTCCTTACCCCAGTCCAGAACTATTTCCTTTCTGGTCCTTAATATATTTATTTGGAAATTAAAGATATACTTATTTTGCAATAAATTATATTAATGGATTAATAATATATAAACAGCTTAATCTCTACATGTCTTATAATTGTTTACTAGAGTATTTGTGTGCTCTGATATCAAATTTAACTTTCTTCTGCTTGAAGTCATTTTTTAACTCCCTCCCCCCAGGAGACTCCTAATATGGAGAATAAATATACAAATTTTAATAATTAGCAAATAAAAGTGGCACAATAAATTTGTTGCAATGAAACTCAACTTTAAAGATCATAGGCTCTCAATACATATAATTCCAACCAATCTCCCTTCCTCCAAGTGTTTTTTGCTGTTTCCTGTATGTATGTAGAATTCACCCACCTCTTTTTATCTGTAGCCACCCTCATCGATTCATCACCAGGCTCCCTCCTGGATTACTGCAAACGCCTCCTAACTGCTCTCTCTCCTTCCAAACTATTCTCACTTGGCATTAGCTGGAAGAACCTTGAAATGTAAATCTCATCGTGTTACTTCACTATTGAAAAGTCCCCAATAGCTGTGCATTCCTTTTATAATGAAAAGAAAAAATCCTTATTTTGAGCAGGCAGTAGCCTACCTTCTCTTCAACCTCATATTATACCACTCTTCCCTCCAGCAGTGGTGACTCTGCACATGATGTTCCATCTGTTTTGAACACTTTCCCGCTCCCTCATCACCTAGCCAATTCCTACTCACCTTTCAAGTCCCAGCTGAAAAGCCATTTATTCAGGGAAGCTTTCCCTGAATTCTCTTTCCCGAGTAGGATTCTCTGTACTACTTCCTATCAGTTTTTGTAGCTGTGGTTCGGGTGTTTATCTGGGTAATGTTTTGCTCAGGCCTATCTTCCCTGCTTGACTGTGAGTTCATTAAGGACAGGGTTTGTGTCTGTCTTGTTCACTGGTTGACAGGAGTGATCCTGCTATGTGGCAAGTAGGTAGATGAAAGGATGAAATATTTCCCAGCACCTCATATCCTGGAGAGAACACACTTGCCTGGATCTTTGATAACATAGGAATGTAGCCCAGAGCAGCAAATTGCGTTGCTCTTTTACTTCTAGCCTTCACCATTTAGAAAACACTTCTGAAGCCAACTATCTCACTTACACACGTGTGCCAGTCTTTGTCCACAATATCAGGATCACTCGATCACCCAATTTTCTGTTAACTGTTGTGCAGGTTAATAGAATTAGAATCCATAAGCCCTGGTACGTGGTCTGAGTTAGTATAAAGAGAAGACAGTGCCATTTTGACAGGTGAAATTGTTTTCTCTTGGGCAATCAAGATACCAAAGAGAGAGAAGGAAAAAAACAAAAAACAACAACAACAAAAAACTCCTTCCTTCCTGCCCTAATTTTTAATTTTGCAGGGATGTTCTTTCTGTAGCTAATTGTAAGTGCTCTCTTCTTGACTCAAGTTAGAATTTTATGCTGGAACTTGAGGACTGGATGGACTTTATTAGACAAAAAATGGAAAAAGTTAAATAAGCAAGAATTTTCCTTTTCTATTTTCAATTTAATAAATATCTGTTCAACATTTGCTATGTTTAAGACTTAGGAGAAGGGTGGGGGATAGACACACAAAGATAAATAGAGAATAGTCTTTTTTTGTTTTCAAGGAACTCATACTCTAGTCAAGGAAATAAACAATTGCCTATAATAAATGCTGCAATCAAAGTGTAAGCAAAGCTTCTCATACATAGAACTGGACTGACCTCTGATTGGTGGAATGGGAGCCTTCCCAGAGATGTTGTCATCATCATCGTCATGGTTGAAAATGTTGACGATGACCACATGGATGTTGTGTTGATGTGAGAACATCAACGATACCAGAAAGAAAGCTACTCTAAGTGGTAATATTGCCTCTGTTTTTATTTTCAGTGTTGCCACATTTTTCCGTCTCAGTAGAACCAGAAAACAGTTTCATTGGCCATAAGGACTTCAATAATTTTGAAATTACTATAAAAGCAAGGTAAGAAAGTTTTTTTTTTTTCATAGCATTCACCTAAATTGAGCGCCAACTCTGGTTGGTGATAGTTGCCCAAAGTGAGAGCTGTGATTTTTTTCCCCCAGCTTTGTTGAGCTATAATTGATATGTAACATTATGCAAGTTTAAGGTATATAACGTGTTGATTTAATACACTTAGGTATTGCTGAGATCTTTGATTTGTTGGTAATGTCTACCATGACTTTGGGATTGGCTGATTGAGTAGACATCATGCCTATAGTTTATTTGCTCATTCTGATGTGAGCTGGTTCTGATTTTAGCTTTGTTGGTTATTCACCAACAAAAAAATACTAAAAAAATTAAGTTCATGTGTGTGTTTAGGAACCAACATGACTTGGGATATTGGGACGGAGATATGAAACCTTTACTCCTTATCATTTTTTAATGGCTTAATCAGCCAACTAGTATTGCATAACTAGTTCAAGACTCAATGCCTTAAAACCATGACCATTTATAAGTCATCTGGGCACTTCTGCTGACCTGGGCGAGGCTGATCTCAGCGTGGCTTGCCCATGTGCCTGCAGTCATTTAGCAGGTCAGCTGGGCGCTAGCTGGTCTAGAGAGGTCTTATTCACATGTCTGGCAGTTGGCTGACAGTTGACTGAAGCTACAAGGTTGGTGGGACCATGTGTATCTCTCATCATCCAGCAGGCTAGCCTATAGCAGCAGCAATGCTTGAAGAGAAAATATGAAAGCATAATACCCCTCCTGAGGCCTAAGCTAGGGACTAGCACCACATCACTTCCACCACATTCTTTTGTCCAAAGCAAGTTTCAAGACCAGTCCAGAGGAAATAACTCCTTTCATGTCCTTTTCATGCAAGGAGCTGCAAAGATGATGGATACATGGGGAGATAGTTTTGCAAGCAATCTACCGCAAAAGTTTAGGTCATTTAAAAATGATGACATATTGTAGTCACTAATAGTTATAACCAATTTACATAACTATATGTGTCAGGTACTTTTCAAAGCACTCTCTTTAGTTATATTAGCTTATTTAATCTTTATGAAAACTCTGTGAAGTAGATTCTATTACTATCCCCATATTATAAATGAAAAAACAGAGGTGCATAAATGTTCAGTAATTTGCCCAATATCGCACAGCTAAGTTGCACAACCTGTGTGGTTCCAGAGTCGTCAAATACTACCCTACACTGCCTCTCTTGCTAGCATTTATTCCTAAAATAGAGTGTTTATCACTTCGTATAAACCAATAAAAGTCTCACTTGACAGAATTATAGAAATTAATTTCTTTTAATGGAGATTTTTTGTTTAAACTATGGATAAGGAAGCTTAGCTCTTGCTATAGTATTATTTGCTATGCAGAAAGTTTCCTTTATTTTTTTAATTCCGAACTACAAAGGAAATATGCAGCTAGAATTTAAAAAACAGAACTTATCTCACATGACAATAAGATTGGACATGCTGCTTTTGAAGATATCAAAGAACACAGGGAGCAGCTCCCCCCGACATAAAAACTCCGAGGAAGTGACGTGTCCTGTAGGAAAGGGCCCTCAACCTGGGTCTTTTGAGACCCTCAAGACCAGTTTTTTCATCTAGATTCTAGCACATAGTAATAAAATCCATACTTTGGCTTTATTATTGTAGCTTTATGAGGATGAAATGTAATAGGGGAAGGAAGACACTTTAAAGTGTGTCAAGTGCTTTATGTAATTTCAAATTGTTACATCTTATCTGAATTGTATTATTGTAACCTTGTTAGCAAAACAATTTTGTGGCATTATTGTTTGACAGGTATTTTTATGGTAAAGTTGTCCCTGAGGCTGAAGTTTTTATTTCCTTTGGCATAAAAGAAGACTTACACGATGATCATAAGGAAATGATGCTAAAAGCAATGCAAACCACAATGGTAAGATGTGGAGACATGTTCACTCATACCTAAAGGGACATCATGAATGCTAGAGTTGGAAGGTTACTTCAAAATCATCTAGCATGATCCCTCATTTTATATAAGTGTGGAAATGGAAGCTGAAAATTCCCCCACTGGCTTCTCATTGTCCTTAGAATAAAGACCACTGCCCTTGGCACCTGTCCCCCTCACCAGCCTGTCTGGTGCCATTTCCTCCTCTCTTCTACTTTGCATTAGTCACTCCAGGTCTTTGCAGTGGCCCTCCTTCTGCTTGGGGATGCTCTTCCCTTTGTTCCCGCCTGCCTCTTCTATGCCTGGCTAATTCTTTCTCATCCTTTAAGTCTCAGCATTGACACACTTTCTCTGGGAAGTCTCCCTGACTCCTCTCAACTAGGTTACCTACCCCTGACAGGGACTCCCTTAGGCCTTGAGCCTCTCTTAGTGGAGTACTTTTGACACTTTATGGTAGTGCTTCTCAACCAGCGACTATTTTTACCCCCTCCCCCCCCCCCAGTGGACATTTGGCAGTGTCCAAGAGACATTTATGGTTGGCATAACTGGGGAAGAGGGTGCTTGCTACTGGCCCTTAGTGGAGATAGCCAGGGAGGCTGCTAAACTCTTCCAACGCACAGAGCAGTGCTCCATAACACAGAATTATCCTGTCCAAAATGTCCATGGTGCTGAGGTTGAGAAACCCTTCTTTATCGTAATGGTTTATTTACTTTGCTATCATTTTCTACACTAAACTCTTTGTGGGTCTGAATCGTTTTCATTATATGCTCAGAGAGAGCCAGCATGGTTCCTGGCAAATAGTAGGTACTACTCTATAAATATTTGTGAGTGAATGAATTCATTGGGAAGTTACTTGTCCATGGTTAAGGGCTAGTGTTGCTGGAGCTCAGATTAGAGCCCTGGCCCCCTTCCCCCTTGTTCAGTGTCTTTCACGTTATACCACAGGTAATAAGGGCTCATGGCATTCTACTCACTATTGCATGTTCATGTAGTTTGCATCATCAGTTGTTTAGCCTTTGCTTTTTCAAAAGACAGTTTTATTTATTCAAGATGCCTCTTTTTATTGCAAGATTCTATGCTAGACACTGAGATTGAAAGCTAACTAAGACAAAAATCCCTGGTTTCAAGTCATTCAATTTTAGAAGAAAAAAATAAGGCAAAATCTATTTTACTGTTGAGCTTAACAATTAAATGACGTACAATGACTTAACTCTGTATCCCTTTACTCATTGTATGTTTTTAAATTAGTGTTTCCATATATAAGCAGCAAAGCACAAATTAAATATCATCGAACCCAACAAACTCTTAGTTAAGAGCAAAAGTAAGCTGAGAGGTCTAGGAAGATGGATGATAACTCGGGAATTGGAAAAAGTCATCTTTGTCAGCGAGTACAAAAAATACCTATTGAATCAAATGATGTTTAGGACTCTTCCATGTCTGTAATTCTATAAAATAGATTAGAAAATAACATTCTGAGCTTAATTGTGGGTCCAGTCATTCACTTTACTGGTGATGATAAACCATTCCTCTGACATTTGCCTTCTATTGAGAAACTAATAAAAGCAGATTTTGTTAATTTTTCTTTGCAAGTTTTTCTCTGAAATAACTCTTTCATTTCTGCCCTTTAAAAAGTTGATAAATGGAGTTGCTCAAGTCACATTGAATTCTGAAACGGCAATTAAAGAATTGTCCTATGGCAGTCTAGAAGAGCTAAACAACAAGTACCTTTATATTGGTGTAACAGTCATAGAGTCTACAGGTAAGTTTCTTTTCTTTCTGTTTATTTCATCTTGGGAAGTATTTAGACAATATATTAAAGGTATAAATCATTCCTACAGTTCTTTCATATTTTTTTTTCATAGTTAAATTTTACTTTTTATGTCATTAAAAACTGGGATTAGAGTATAACTCTGCCACTCACTAGTTGTTGGGTCTCCATTGCCTCAACTGCAAAAATGGGGAAACACCTGCTCAGTTGATATTCTGAGTGATTCTGCAGACTATCTGGCTGAACATTTGGCACCTTAATGTTCTCACCTGGTGAGAAACAAAGTCATCAAAATGAAATTATATCTGTAAAAATGTTTAATAAATTACTACGCAAAAGAAAGTTATTATTATTATCATCATTGTTTTAGTCTCCTTATCTGTGCAATGATGACGTTGAACCAAATGCCTCCAAAAGCCTTTTTCAGCTGTAATATTCAGGAATTCTATCTAAAATTGGAGGCAATAATGTTTCTAAAATGGGTATAATAATAGTATCTATAATAATAGTAACTTCATAGGGTTGTGGTGAGGAGCAAAGAGTCAATCCATGCAAAGTATGCAAAACAATACCTGTCTTACAGTGAGGATCATATACCGTATTTTGCCATGTATAATGTGTACTTTTATGCCCAAATTTGTGAGGGAAAAATAAGGATGCGCATTACACATGGGTAGTACTAATTCCATATCTATATAAATACTTTTAATTATTTAATTTATGCTTATGAGTTAAAAGTGTAACTCTAGAAATCAATAACGATATCCGTATGCAAAATAATACCCTGGAATATGATAATCGGTTTTGTTGAACTTACTACGAACTTGCAACGACGAAGAGTTCTTGGCCTTCTGTGATGCGTAAATATCGTAAATTTGTTACCGGTACATAAAATTTCTTGTACCTTGTATCTGTTCTTGTGTTTTGTAATTATTTGTTACATAAAATTTCTTGTACCATAAAATGTTTAAAAATAAATGGTAAAATTCCTTTATAATACAAAAAAACAAGTACCTAAATGTAAACAAATAAAAATTTGAATTAAAAAATTAGAATGAAAGATTTTTTTCCCCTGAAAGTTTGGGCCAAAAACATGGGCATTATACATGGCAAAATATGGTAAATGTTAGCCCTCTGCCTCCTTTTCTTCCTTTTCCCCCTCGCCCTCCTTCTCCTCCTTTTGGGGTCTACCTACTACTTTCTTAGCATCCTTAACATCATGCAGTGCTCTCAGCCCCACTCAGTGGTTTTTAATAGTTACTAATTATTATTCCAAGTTGGATCAAATTGTCTTACTTCTGGTATTTCTTGATTACTAATGTTCTTTATGTTTTCAGGTTTATATTGAACCCTCAACTAACCTTGAGCAAATAATTGAATCACACTGAGTCCCATTTTTTTTTCTGTAAAATTAAAGTTAAACCAGATGATCCCTAAGGCCCCTTCCACCTCTTTAAATTTGTCCCTCTAGGGTAGCAGAATGAAGAATGGAGATAATTATTCAATTATTGACCACTTTGTGTATATCAGATGCTCAATAGATGTTTGAGGATGACAATGACTTTATATTGCTTGCCCTGGTTTGTTGTTTTAGACATTATTTTAATGTTTCCTACTTTTATTTTTTCCTCAATCTATTTTAAATAAATTCAGTTTAATCAATACTTATGAGATATTCAAAAGTGTTTCTAAATATGCAGGCTTCCAAATATAAATAATGTATAACCCTAACACTCAAGTGGCTTACAAACTAGCATTAGCTGTAACACAGGTAAACAAAGAATTCTGTTACAAGAAGGAATTCCATGTGTGCTTTAAGCAAAGTAATTAATGTTATTGACCTTCAGAGGAAGGTGAGCTCCTAGGTGATAGTTGAGCAACCAAGAAAGTTGTCCTGAAGATTATCAGTCTTGCAGGATAAGTAGCGTTTTGAGGCAGGAACGGTAGGCAGGATGAAGTGGAGCACCCTCCATAGAGGGGATACACCAAGGGTGGGAAGTAAAGCTTGATCTTTGAGAAGAGTGGACTATCCAGTTAGCTGAAATATAGGGGGTATTAGGGATGTAATATTGGGAAGGAGTTTGGGGACCCGAGAGCTTTGTATATTATTCTTAATAGTTTAGATTAAGTTTTAGCTGGAGGGTAACGCTATTAGGCTCTTGCCAGTGGACCCTTAGGGTTCTCTCTACCTCAAGCACTCTTTTCTGTCTTTCCCTCCATTTCTCTCCATATTCCTGCCCTCTAATGGTGAGCCCCCTGTAAGGCTCAAGCTTTGGCCCACCTTTTCTTTCTCTCCTTAATCCTTGGTATGCACTCAACTGAAACTCAGACCACCGATGAAAAGTGGTGTCCCTTCGTCACATTCTTGCTCAGTCTAGACCTAGAGCTCTAATTCTACGTGGGGCATCTCTACGTACAAGCCTTGTACATAGGCTTTGGAAACTCCAGTGGTTTAAACTCTTCTCTGCACTGCCCCTCTGAACCAAGACCCACGTCCTACGTACTCTTGGTAAGTGAATAAGTGCAGGAACAGAGTGAGTGAAGGAATAAGTCTGTGGAGACGTATCCAGATAAAATAGATTCCCATAGACATCAGTGTCCTCCTTAAAAAGGTCACTATGATCCTTGTCATTTCTTTAGGTGGATTTTCTGAAGACGCAGAAGTTCCTGGCATCAAATACCTCCTCTCTCCCTACAAACTGAATTTGGTTGCTACTCCTCTTTTCTTGAAGCCTGGAATTCCATATTCTGTCAAGGTAGATGAAGAGGGGTGGGGGAAATGCTGAATATGATTGTCTTTTTCTGTTTACAGATGACATGGAGGGTGGCAAACAAGGGAAGAGTGCTAGAGAGGCAAATCATGGAGGGAACTCATTAGTAAAAGCTGCCTTTCCTGTGGATGCAGACAAGAGTGGGAAACTGCAGACCAGTTTCAGGCTTAGAGCAACTGCCAATATTTAGTAAAAGCCTGTGTTAGCCATTCCCTAAATGTGCGCTGTATTAGATATATGTAAATAAAACCCCATAAGTCTACAGTTCAAAAAATACTAACATTTAAAATTATTTGGTGGCACGTTTCTAAAAAGCCTTAAGATGGAGATATCATTCCTTGAAAATAAACCCCTTTCTCTCACCATATTTTACATCCTGTGTGTCTCTGAGTTTGCGTCTCTGTGCTTCTCACTCTTCATTCTCTTTGTGCATAACTTTGTCAGGCTTTGTCTCTCTGTATTGTTCTCCTTCCTTTCCATCTTGACACTTTCTATTCCTGACTCTTTTCTCTGTCTTTTTTGCTTCCTCATTCCCATTTCACATTTTCTCTCCTTCCTCTACTTTTCCTTTTTTGAAAGCTGATAGTATGGAGTTAAAACAATCATTTGACTTTTTAATTATATTTTATTAAATTTAGGGTTATATATTTTATTATATATAATATATTATATGTTATTTTATATAATATATTTTATATATGCTATTATATAACATATATAATATATTATATCACTATATTATATAATACATTATATGTGGAAAATTTTGTTCCCTGTCCTTAATTTAGAAAGCTAGAGCAGAATTTTTTTTTTTTAAAGATTTTTACTGGGGAATTGGGGGGAAGGGGAACAGACAAATTGCTGTCATTTTGTTCTTCGGTCTAGTTGTGGAGGACGTTGCTTCACTGGCCCAAGTTGGCACCATCATTGCGCTCTTCCCGGGCAAGGCACATCAGTCGCCGGCTTCTGGACGGCCGCTTATGGCGGCTGCTGGCCATTCATGCTGGCGACTGGCTACACACGGTAGCCCATGGCAACCCACTGCAGCAGGGGCTGCAGCCTACACCGTCACCAGCGACTCATGGCAGCCCAGCTCCAGGTTGAGCTGTTGTTCACCATCTTAGCTGTAGAGGGCAGTGTCACTGGCCCTCATATGTGGGATCCGAATTGGGGCCCTCTGGTGTCCCAAGCCAGTTCTTAACCAACACACCGCTCGGCCAGCCCCAGAATTTTTTTTTGTTCTTTGAAATTGTGCTGCTTTAAAAAAATCAACTTTAGTTTAATTAAAATGTTTTACTTATTACTTGCTGTGGGTCACTGGCTTTTAAGAGTAAAAGATTTACCAAGCTTTAGACATGCTTGTAGCTTCTTACATATATATAATATATAATAATATGTATTATATAATAATTATTAGTACATAATAATTATCAGTAGGAATCTCCTTCTCCCTTACCCCCAATTTTATCTCTCTTCAGGGCCACAAAAGGGTTGAATGTGGAAGCCTCCCTTTTTTTCTAGCTGCATGAACCACTCTACCTTAGAGCTCACTTAATAATCTTCTCTCCCAACAAATAATGCTTAAGTTCTCAATCCCAAGTAAAAAATGAGTAAGTTAATAATGCACATTAATGATTGCAGCATCCATACATATGATAATATATTACAGATAATATATAGTAATATATAAAATGTCATAAGATATAATACTATTATATTGAATATAATATTTATATAAATTTAAAATATCTTTTATATATTTCATATCACATATAAAAATAAAACAATATAAAATATACCTTTGTGAAAATTATATATGACCATGTGCATGGTGGTGAGAGGTAGAGGCTAAGAGAAAAAAAGATGCATTTATTGTTTCTCATATCCAAGAGAATCAGTCCCAGAAGCGACTGTCTCATGTTCTCCTCCATTCAGTCCTAAACCAACTGAAGAAACACAGAAGTTAGATAGAAGAAGGCCTTATCACATCTACTTGCCGCATTTAATAGAATAATATTAATGTTGAGTCTGCTTGATATACATGAGAATCTATTAAAAAATGATTTAACTAAACAGTATTAAACCTTTTTATGAGCTGAGAGCATACTCCTCTTTGCTGAATTAAACATGAATAATTTATACTTTGATGGGGAGGATGAAAAAGTATTTAGAAATTGTTATGCTTTAAAACAAGTGCTGAACTATTAAACTGAATTTGGACTGTTCTGACAAAACAGGTGCAGGTGAAGGATTCATTTGATGAAGTGATAGGCGGGGTTCCGGTGACCCTGAGTGCACAAACAATCGATGAAAACCAAGAGACGGCTGACTTGGAGTCCATGAAAAGTGTAACAGGTTCATCTGATGGGGTAGCTTCGTTTGTGGTTAATCTCCCATCTGGAGTGACAGCGCTGGAGTTTACCGTGAGCTGAATTCTGTTAAATTTTCTAGCACACTGTGTACTTTTGACTGTATGTTTTGGCTAGCACACAGAACAGATGTGGCAGGTTTTATACATGAGTCCAGTGAACATTTCCACAATTTTGCATTAAAAAAAAAAGCACTAGAGACTAGAGGCAATCTGCTAATCCACTGAATGGTCCTTGAGGAAGATAAGTCTATCACTTTTTAAATTGGGGAATTCTTTTCTCTTACATCAGTAAGACTGTATTAGAATCTAGAGGCTTCAGAATAGGCATAGTAGTGGAAGTCAGTGGTAGAAAATTTTTCCCCCCTACCACAAATGTTCATCTCTTTTCAGGACCACAAAAGGGCTAAGTGTGGAAGTCTCCCCTTTTCTTTTTCTAGCTGCATGAACCATGCGGACTTAATAGTCTCTCTCCCAGCAAATAATGTTTAAGTTCTCAATCCCAAGTAAAAAAACAAGTAAGTTAATAATGCATGTTGATGACCGCACCGTGCATACGTTCCCTATCATCTACGGATCACTTAAAAAGTGCTGAGCATTGTACTAAGAGCTTTACGTAGGTCACATTTAATACCCACTTGATCAGCTCGATGAATTAGAGAATATTATCTTTGCCATTTTGCAGCTGAGGAAACAGAGGCTTCAAACTTCTCTTGTGCTTGAATAACTTATCCATTCATAAATGGCAGCGCTGGGATGTAAACCAATGCATATCTCATTCCAGAGCACGAGCTACTAAGCCCTCTGAGGTCAACGGTGGATATCACTGCCAAGATACCATTTCTGCCCAACCCCATGTTTATAAGCACTCCTCTGTGCCATGCCTTCACAATGAAACTGGGCCAGAGAATCTCTGTGAAGTCATTCCCCACTCAGGTCCCCCAGTCCTCAAAACCTCCCCACCAGTACCCCCAATTCCTGCCATCCCAACCCATAGGAAGAGGAGTCCCCAGCTTGCCATTACATTTCAGGAAAGCCACCAATATTTATTCCAAGAGCATCTTTTCTCTCTTCACTTCACCAGACTTTCCTCCCACAACCCATAATCCCATGTTATCCTAATTATTGTCCTAATTATAGTCTTTGTAAAGTTACTTAATGCCACAGCAGTACAAGCATTGGAGTAATAGAGGGGTTTTTTTTCTTCAGCATTTGGTGGTGTGAAATTTAGAAAGTAAAACACGAAATATAAAAGGTATGTTTACCAAAAAACATTTCATCACAGTCCCCACGTCTTCTCTGAAATTTTCCTTTTAGGTCAGGACCAATGACCCAGATCTTCTAGAAGAAAATCAGGCCAGCAAAGATTACAGAGCAACAGCATATTCATCTCTCAGCCAAAGTTACCTTTATATCGACTGGATTGGAACTTATAAACCTTTGCTTGTAGGAGAACATCTGAATATTATTGTTACCCCCAAAAGTCCATATATTAACAAAATAACTCATTACAATTACTTGGTAAGTACAATAATGATAGGTTGACCTCTGTCTATTCCCCTATCTGGAACATTTTCCTTTGCTTATAGAGAAGCATTAGAATGATCCCTTACATTTGCTTTTACACAGCAACATCTAATTTTTTTTAAAAGATTTTTATTGGGGAATTGGGGGGAATGGGAACAGTGCTGGGGAATTGGGGGAAGGGGAACAGACAAGATGCTGTCCTTTTGTTCTTCAGTCTAGTTGTGGAGGACGTTGCTTCACTGGCCCAAGTTGGCACCATCATTGCGCTCTTCCCGGGCGAGGCACATCAGTCGCTGGCTTCTGGACAGCCGCTCACTGAGGCTGCTGGCCGCTCACGCTGGCTGCTGGCTACACACGGTAGCCCATGGCAACCCACTGCAGCAGGGGCTGCAGCCTACGCTGTCGCCTGCAACTCATGGCAGCCCAGCTCTAGGTTGAGCTGTTGTTCAGCATCTTAGCTGTAGAAGGCAGTGTCACTGGCCCTTATATGTGGGATCCGAACCGGGGCCCTCTGGCGTCCCAAGCCAGCACTTAATCAATGCGCCACTCGGCCGACCCAGCATCATCTAATTTGATAACCAGTTTTTCCAAAAACCACTGAGACGGGGCTTGATTTTCATGACCGTTTTACACATGAGGAAACTGAGATACAGAGAGGTTTGAAAACTTGCCATGGTCACTCAGCTCGGAAGAGGAAGATTTTTATTTGAACTGGGAACCTCTGTCTCCTTGTCTGATCTCCTTTCACCAAAGAGAGCTGACTCTCCCACAGAGAGAGCCTGATTAAATTCTCACATTACCTCTGCTCTATATCATGGCTAAAGATTTCATGCCTCGGCCTATTTAAAATATGTGCATTTCACTGGCATAAAAAGGGGATGCAAACCCTGTTCTTTAAAGTGGAATCATACCCTACCTGCTCCAATTCTGCAGTTCAGCAACATCCCTTATTACATCACGTATACTAAACAGAGGTGGTCAACCAAGGCTGTTGGTGAAACCTAGGGAAGAATATGCGAAAAATGTTAAGGGCTTCCTGACAATTGCTAAAGAAATGGAATGAATTATTCCAATGGACAGGCCAAACAGGTGGTGATGGCTTTTTTCAACATTTGTGGGGAAGAAATTAAAAAACAAATGAAGGCCATAGATCATATTGAATAATAAAGATTTAGGAGACCTATTTAGGGACTGTGTACCCAAACCTGCTACATACTGTATGCAGTCCTGCTGACAACTTAAGGGATCTTTGAGGACACTTTGGCTTCATCTAATTTGTAATTTTTTAAAAAAACATGTTCCTAGGGCCGGCTGAGTGGCTCAGTTGGTTAGGAGCTCGCTCAAGAGTTTGAGCTCTGAGCAACAGCGGTTCGAGTCAGCCCGAGCTGAGCAGCCGTGAGCTGCCAACAGGTGGCGGGATGGCTCAGCTAAAAAAAAAAAAAAAAAAAAACAAAAAAAAAAAAACATGTTCCTCCAGTTTAGAACCTGATCTCTGGTTTTAAAACTTAATTCCCAAGTAAGATGTACTCCACTCACTCATCTATTTTTTTTTTAATCAGTAAAACGAAGGAGATTTTAATGACAGTATGATGACTTTAAACAGATTTGGGGTCAAATTTTAGCTCTCTGTTTTCCTAGTTATATGATTTTGAACTAAAATCAGTATGACATTTTGTTAATTCCTGAGCCTCAGTCCCTTCACTGCACCATGGAAATAATATTCCTATCCTACTGGTTATTATGAGAATTAAAGGAGTTAAAGTAAATGTAAACGTTCCTGGAACATAGTAGGCTCATACATGTTAACTTTCTTTTTCTTTAACATTTCTACTCCAGCTCCAAGCTTCATCCTGAAGCAAAGGTTTTGTTTTTGTAGTTATTGTTGCTGTAACTCTATTTTTAGATTTTATCCAAAGGCAAAATTGTTCACTTTGGCACAAGGGAGAAACTTCCAGATTCCTCTTATCAAAGTATAAACCTTCCAGTGACACAGAACATGGTTCCTTCAGCCCGTCTCCTTGTCTATTACATCGTCACGGGAGAGCAGACGGCAGAATTAGTGTCTGACTCAGTCTGGTTAAATATTGAAGAGAAATGTGGCAACCAGGTCCAGGTAAGCCACAAATTATGTCACAATCGAATTGTCTTCTGAGTAAAGGAGCCTGTAAACACGGCAACCCATGAAATTTTGCCTCCTACAAATGACCTTTTCTTTTCTTTTTCAAATGACCTTTTAGGTTTCTCTGTTTCCAAGTACAGATACATATTCTCCAGGCAAGAATGTAGCTCTTAATATGGCAACTGAGTCAGATTCCTGGGTGGCTTTAGCAGCAGTGGACAGTGCTGTATATAGAGTCCAAAGGAAAGCCAAGAAGCCTCTGGAAAGAGTTAAGTAGTGTGTGGCCTTGGTTACCGGTGCGTGGGGTAGCGCTTCCCAAAGTGTGGCCCCCAGGGGAGGTTGTGGGGGAAGAACTAACAGAAGACTAGGCCTGATTTTCTATAATATAAATTGATACTCGAACAGTGATTCTTAGGAAGGTAAGCCATCCTCATGTTAGTCCCCAAAGCACAAGTCCATCCTTTCTTGTTCTTCCTAGTGTAGAGTTAAGCGCTTAAAAAAAAAACCCAAAAAAAAACCCCACCGTCATGATAGCAATTATAGTCATGGAGCAAAAGCGCCATCAATTGGGAGGGTTTGGGGATCTGGGAGGTGGAGGGAGGCTTTCTAGTAGCAGCACAAGAGCCTAGAGAGGCGACCTCTAGGGGTTGGTTTGGTTTTTTCACTCTCATTCACATTTGCGGCAATTCAAATTCCCCTAGTTTCCATTTACCTCCCCTGTGCTCTGCTACTATTTTCTAGGCTTCAATTTCTTTGACCAAGGAAGAAAGCACTGAGAAACTGTAAAGCTAAAAACATTCAGAAACGAAAAGACATTTGGGGTCAAAATTAAAACTGGAATAAGACCCCAAACGGGTTCTCACTTAGATCCTAGAGCCCTCTTCGCCCAAACACTAGATTGTTTTTGCTTTAAGCTACTTAAAAGTTAATTTGCTAATTCACTTATTCATGTATTCACCTTTTTTGGGGGGTGGGGGGTGGGGGGGGCGGAATGTTATATTGATTGTAGCATGCATTCTAAGTACAAAACACCACAGGTCTGTTTCTAAGAATCTCCTCACCAAAGTTTAAGACTAGTTCTTAATTTAATTTTGAATAGTCATATATTTGTAAATACAAAAGGACAAACTAAAGGAATAAAATTCGGAAATTTGGACTTTGGCCATTGGATAAATGAGCAGCCTGTGTATTTTATAGATTTATGATAATCATGAAACAACTCGTATCTTTAGTTCTTCAGAGGAAAGATTTAGATTCCTGATTGGTTCAACGTTTTGCCTTTCTGGACAGGTGTTTCAAACTTTGGAGAAGAGTGACCTGGGCTGTGGGGCAGGCGGGGGCCACAATAACGCAGATGTATTCCACCTGGCTGGACTCACCTTTCTCACCAACGCAAATGCAGATGATACCCAAGAAAATGGTAAAATGCTCGGCATTTTTTATTTATTCTTCAAATTGATTACTAAAATTTACATCAATCATTTGCCTCCCAGGCGTCATTTTTGTTTGTCCTCCAGAATATTCTCTACATCGATCTTAGAATGACATGACTATGTAACTCCCCTGCGTAATATGTTTCATTAACCTTTAGGATAAAGTACATATCCTTTGGTGTAGTACTCAAAGCCTCCCATGATCTTCTGTCCAACTCACTTCAACTATTTCTCATCCTGCTCTACCTTATCCTTTGTTTAAGCTATACAGAGCTAAGTGTGGTTCTTGGGTGGCCCAGTGCTATTTTACACCTTTGGGCCTTTCCACATCAGAACTGCTTTCCCTTTTATTATCCTGGAGAAGCGAGTATAAGAATTATCTCCTCCATGTGGCTCTTCCCCAGATAGAATTGATCATTCCCTCCTCCTGTAATAGGGAGAATATTGTAGGGACTAGCTCCATTTATAAGTAATATAACAGCAATGCATCATTGCACATTCTTATACTTCATTATACATTTTGTCTCAGCCACTGCACTGTGAGCTCTCTAAGGGCAAGGACCACATCTTAATCATCTTCTGTCTGTGGTTTAAAAATTGTTCATAAGTATACTTGATACTATTACGTGTAATAATATAGCACAAAAAACAAATAATCAAGACAGCATACCCAACAACAACTTTGCTGGTTCTAAATACTTAGCTATTTCTCTGTAACTGTAATCAGTGGATCAAAAAGGTTGCAGGATTCAAAACCAAACTCAGATCAAACAAGTCAAACTATGTGACACTAGATCGTGAGCTCTTCTAAGATAAAACAAGTCACATAGGATATGTAATATGCAAAGCCTAGTTGAAAGTAGGCTCTCTTTTTTTGAGATTTTATCTCCTTTTTTCTTTCTTCTTCTTTGTATTTATCTTTTTTTTTTAACAGACGCACCTTGTAAAGAAATTCTAAGGCCAAGAAGAATGCTGCAAAAGAAAATAGAAGAACAAGGTACACTAAAAGTTTCATGCGATTGTAAAAAGGTTAGGGTCATATCATTCAAAAGCTGGAGAAAATTAAACATTATCTAATTTCCCCTAATTCGAATAGAATGGGCAAAAAGAAAGATATGTACAGACATCTAGTTCACCTCTCTCAGAACGATTAATCCACAAAAATCCAATAGTTCATTTGCCATAACTTTAATCTGAGGAAAATAAGTCTTTATTATTTCTATCTGTGAAACCCAAAAGATTAATTTATATTTGTCATGAATATTTCCTTTCTACAACCTTTATCTAGCAATTAAAATCATATTCTTCCATTTTATTCTGGAAAAAAAATCCATGATTTGATAAACTTTGGGGGATACCTGGAAATCTATTCTATTTCATATACAGTTACTAGTATTCTGGATTACTCTTTGGAAATAAGTCTAATAGAAATTATTTTAAAGCTGTTATTTAAATGGAAATATGATAATTGGCAATATTATAATACAAAGAACATTGAACTGGACTGGGAGTCAGTGACCTCAGTTCAACTGCTAATCACGCTTACAATAATATAACAATTCCTTCCATTTGTATATGAGTTATTTTAATTCTAGCTTTCATTTTAAGTTCTAAGGATATGAAAAAGGGGGGGCACATTAATTTGAAAACTTACAATGAAGAGTGATGCCATTAGTGAAGGTCCACAAATCATATCACATAAAAAATATTTGAAAAAAATAGGATATTTAACTTGAGGAAGGAAATATTTGATAGTGATGATAGCTATCTTCAGACACTGAGGGCTTATCTGATAGTTAACTTATTTTAGTCAAAGGGTGCTGACCTCCAGGTGCCAGTTTCAAGAGTTAGTCCTTAGCTTAGTTGCAGGAAGCCCTTTAACCATTTAGTGTGAATCAGAATGGACTACTTTGTGAGGCCACATTCTCCCCATCCCTAGAGTAGTTCCAAAGGGAGGTTGGTCAGCCAAACTAGCCATGGCTGTTGTGGGGTGGGGGAGTCATGGTGCAGTAGAAATAAAGTATCCCTTGAAATCCCCTCTAAGCCTGAGGTGTTATGACTCTGCATAATCAAGGGCACTTATATTATTACCATTTCAGTTGCTAAATACAAACATTCAGTAGTGAAGAAATGTTGTTTTGATGGAGCCCATCGTAATGATGATGAAAGCTGTGAAAAGCGAGCTGCCCGGATTACAGTAGGCCCAAAATGTGTCGCAGCGTTCAAGGAATGTTGTGCCATCGCAAACCAGTTCCGTGCTGAAGAGTCTCATAAACATATGCAATTGGGAAGGCTGCGTAAGTTTGACATTTTCTATCAGAATTCTCCCCAATATGGGGAATTTTGTGTAATTTTATGCTAAGAAAGGTAGCTTTTATGCGCTATTTAAAATTGAAAATAGAAAAGATAACTTGTAAATGCCCATAAGAAAAAAATCTGTTTTCATTTTTGGGACTCAAAAGAGGTATATGTAATACAGATCAGAGTATCTGTGTTCATAGTCAAGACCCACGGCAAGTTTAAAGCTGAATCATTCTGTAAACTTGGATAATTGTTTATCCTCCTGGAGCCTCAGACTGCTCGTTTTCAAAGCAAGAAGCTTGGGCCTGATCATTTCCAATATGCCTTTAAATTCTAAAAATCTATGGTTCTGTGATATTACAACCATTAAAAATTCTGCTTATACCTATGCTGACCAAATATAGCAAACGATTTCTAAATCTAGCCTAAGGTTAAGTGTATTTGTACAAAAGTTGAAATCTTATTTCAGTTTCAAGCACAATATATATTTTCAGAGTTTACTGAACTCTCATTAATATGTTTTCAGAACTTTTAGGGCTTTTGTTTCATTTATATATAGTCAAAACAAAACAGACAAAAGCAGAATGACAGCTCTTGTTTTATAATCTGACTGTTTTGCTTAATAGTGTGTCTCAAACATTGTCAATCTGAATGGGAATGGATATGTTTCTGCAAACATAAATTTTCATGGCTAGTTATCAAAACCATGTTATTAGATATATTTAGGTTGTTTTACTTATTCCAAGTAGCATTTTCATGAACAATCTAGTACATATATACGTATTTTTCAGTGTCCAATTTTTCAACTCTAATCGTCTGGTTTGGCTTCAGCTACATGGAGCTCAGTCTCTGGCACTCTGCTCCTCATTTTAGGCAGCTTGGCCTCCCCACACTTGCTGCAACTTCACAAGGGTCTGCATGGGCTCTTCCCCTCGCCCGGCTGCCTGGAAGTTTTTTTCAGAGAATAAACCTGAACAGCTATTTTTTTTTTAAAGAAATTTTATTGGGTAACAGTGTGTTTTTCCAGGACCCATCAGCTCCAACTTAAGTAATTGTTTCAATCTATTTAGTTGTGGAGGGTGTTTTTCCAGGACCCATCAGCTCCCAGTCAAGTAGTTGTCTTCAGTCTAGTTGTGGAGGGCTCAGCTCCTTGGCCCATGTGGGAATCGAACCAGCAACCTTGGTGTTACAAGCCTGTGTTCTCACCACGTGAGCTAACCGCCCGCCTCAACCTGAATGGCTTTAAGGTTGACCTAACCTTCTCCCTTCTCTTAGGGATCACAGTCCTGGGTCACTTATGCTGTAGTGTCTGAAAACTGGTTTATAGGTATATCTGGTGTTCTTTTTTTTTTTTTAATAGAGAAGAATAACCATAGTACCTAATTATTTCACCTTGGACAGGAGCAGAAGTTCTGTCATTTTTTTTAAAGGAAATACAAATAAATTTCTGAGCTAAGGCAGAGAATCACGTAAACCTCCTCTTACAATATAAACACAAATTATTGCAATTATAAAAATGCAAATAACTCTATAGACTGGTAAGTATTGTGTGTAATCTCAGGAACACTAAACGTTTAGCAATTTAAAAAACAAATCATTGAAAACATTTTTATGCTTTGTTTAGTCAAGGCAATTAGTGGAGAAATCCTGATAGTTCTATTTTGAAATTACTAAATACAATGATCCATTGACCTTTCAGAAAATGCTTGTTATAGATTAATGTCCATATTTTAAAATTTGGCTCTAAGTAGAATTTATGTTGGTCTTCCGTAATTGAATATACTTTTTTCCCTAGATACACAGGCCCTACCAGAAAGCAAGCCAGAAATAAGGAGCTATTTTCCAGAAAGCTGGTTATGGGAAGTTCATCGTGTCTCCAGAAGGTATTTTACTTCTTTGACGTGCCTCTGAAAAAATGTGAGAAAATGCAAATATTATGGCTAAAAACCTGGAGAGTACCCATTTCCCAATAGTTTATCTAAGAGTTAAGATGATACTACCATTTGGCCAAGTTTTGCTTTTTGTGTCACTTTTTTTCATTTTAATGTGTGTTTTGCTCTAGTAATTGGTTCCAGGGCAGAATTAACTCTTGTGGAAGAAGAATTCCATTCCATCTCATTACATTTCACTTTAGTAAGAATTTACTGAGCACAACTGTATGCTGCACACTGTATTAAGCAGCCATTTTCATCCTGAAATGTCTGTACTATAAAATAAATGTAAAGAAGAAAGATTCTTATTTATTTTTGTTACAGTCCTTTAGTCAATATATTTTTTATGGAATGCTTACTCTGTACTAACCACTGAAAACTGACGAATAGTGCCAAGCCCCTGGGCATCATCACCCTTCCTTGTGGGGCCAAAAGCACTGACTTTTCCCAGGAGCAGTCAAGGCACTGAGTCCCAAGCCTTGCATCAGGCTTCTAACAGGTCTCCTGGTTTTTATCCTTGGCCCGCCCCCCTAATTCTTCCTCCACAGTGTTATAATTGCAGCTGACATTGCCCCTTGGCCAGTGCTTCCTCTTGTACGCCTCCCATCACTGTCCCCCACCCTACCAGTGACTGGATGAATTACTCCCCCCAATTAACCCTGTTCCATGTGTCACAGTATCATAGTATTTATTACAATGGCCTATTTACGTGCCCATCTTCCACATTAAAATGTAAATACCTCCAGGTCAAGGACTTAATTCAGATTATTGTTTTGTATCTAGGACTTGGTATAGAGTCTGGCTTATAGAGGCACTAAAATAAATGCGTTGAATCAATGTACATTGCCTCTGAATTTTTTTTAATGGTTTATTGGTACAGTTATTACAGTGCATTCAATTTATTTAACTGTATTTTCCATTAGACTGTAAACTGCTTGAGAGCAGGACTACATCTTGTAAGTGCTGTATACTCAGTACTTAGCACTATGTCTGACACAAAGTTGGTGGACAGTAGCTGTTTGTTGAATGAAATAAATAAATATATACGCTTAATCTTAATCAGAAATTTTTAGTGATGTCCGTTTTGTTATGAGCAGTGTTAAGATGCATTACTTTGCTTTCCTATTTTTGAACATAGTACACAATGAATATAATTTTTCTTAGTTTTGTATGTTTTGAATTTGCAATGTTTCAAGGGCATCCTACATCTGAATTCTCACTACACAAGTGAAATATCTAAAAATATTAAACAGGTAGGAAAGTTACTGAATATATTTTTCTTGCTTGCTTTTTCCTTAATACCTGGTGTGATTTTGTTTTGTTGTGTTTTTTCTTTCTTCTAAAGTAGTATGAAGCAAAATTCCTGTTAATGAATACTGTCCAGTTGGGTTAATCAATGTATCACTGTATTTGAATATCAACATTTTAACTTTCAGAAACCAGTTGCAGCTTGTGCTACCTGATTCTCTAACTACCTGGGAAATTCAAGGTGTTGGCATTTCAAATAGAGGTAAGCAATTTTAAGTTATACTCATTTAAGGAGTGATTTGCTTACTGAAATGTAGTTTTTTTTATTATCATCTATTTAGTTTACCTAGGACTTAAGTGGCAACATTAAAAAAATTTTTTTTTATTGGGGAACAGTATGTTATTCCAGGACCCATCAGCTCCAAGTTAAGTAGTTGTTTCAATCTATTTGTGGAGGGCGCAGCTCCGTAGCCCATGTGGGGATCGAACCAGCAACCTTGGTGTTGTGAGCACTGCACTCTAACCAACTGAGCTAACTGGCCGCCCCAAGTGGCGACATTTTAAAAGATATTCTTTTTAATGTATTATGAAAATACTTAGATATACCCACATCTTTGACCATATTGATTTCTTCTTTTGCTCTTCTATCAATCTTTTTATAAACGCTGATATCAAGTCCCCATTTTCTTCATTTTTCTTGAGTAGAGTTAGAAACAAATGTATGACTTCTCTCCTGGGCTGATGCCCTTGTGATTTAGTAGATACTTTATAAATAACTTTAGGATTGGTTATATTTGTTTGCTATGATTTGTTTTTACAAAACCTTGGTTTCTACAATCAAAATGTTATACCCATTAAATGGAGTCAATGGTGAATATATAAAAAGTAAATTGGTGCTTTAGTTGAAAAGCTCATGACTTAAATAAAATTCAGTGTTTGTTGGACAAATGAAGTTTCTCTGTTAATACCAATAATTTTTTACATAAAGATCAATGAGTAGGAAATTCAAGGACATGGGGTGACAGTGATAAGAAGAACATGATCTAATTTTTTCCTTAAAGCAAAGCAAATGTGAGACATTTTAGTACTAATAAAGTATTATAGGAATTCCCTAATATGTTTCTTTTTTGCTTTCACTTTGGGCTGAAGGTATATGTGTTTCTGATGCTGTCAAGGCAAAAGTGTTCAAAGAAGTCTTCCTGGAAATGAATATACCATACTCTGTTGTACGAGGGGAACAGATCCAATTGAAAGGAACTGTTTACAACTATCGGACATCTGGGATGATGGTAAGTAGATATTTATGGTATTTTTAAATAAATGGAAGAAAGAAGAATTCTCTAATGTGCTGAGAACTCTATTAATGGAATTATCACACATACAAAAAATAAAAACTCAGTTCTACAACATAAAGCAATATGACCCAACAGGCTTCTTTAACTCCTGCCCTACCCAGGGTTGTTTGTGTTTCCAAAGAGAGAAAAGGAACTTTGCACTTTTGAGAAATTCCTCAAAATTATTTGTTGAATGTTGGCACTCTTTTTTGTTTCCCTGCGTGATTTTTTCTGAATATCATGGATTTATTCTTACAGCTCTCTACAGTTCACTAGATTATGGAGAGGAGATGAAAAATATTCACTAGTTGAGCCAGAAGTTGGTAGCTACTATTATTATCCCCACTACAAAGATGGGGAAATGGAGAGTGAAAGAGGTCTGTTTGCAACCTGCTTTTGTCACACAGTAAGAGGCAGAGTCAAGATTTAAATTTAGGTCTCTCTGAAACCTGAGTCTTGTTGTAAAGTGGGGTACAAGTGGGATGTAGGAGGTAGGATTGGAAAATTAAATTGGTGACATATTGGGCAGGTCCTTGAATGCCAAGAGATGGAGTTTTCAGTCTTTCATAAAACCATTTGTTGAATACCAAAGATGAGCTAAAAAATACAAAGATGAATAAGATACAACGAGTGCCTAAGCCTAGGGCTCCCACTGTCTAAAATACAAAGAGACAGGGTAACATAACAAACGCTATCACAACAACATGAACAAAGGATTTCAGTGGCTTCACACCTGGTTTAGTAGGTAACAGCACAAGGAAGGTAAGACATTTTTGAGCAGTGTTGAGCTTTCTAGACATCCCTTCACATTGCTAAACTCCACAGCAACATGTGTGTGTTTTAGAAAATCTGAAATGAGCTTTCTTCTCTGCCTTAGAATCTAAGGGATTATTTAACACTGTAAAAGTATCAGGGAAGAGTGTGTCCAGATGAACACAGTCAGAGCATACTTTCCTTATTATAAAGTGTTTTGATATAATTGTTCATTGGTGATATTTCAGTTCTGCGTTAAAATGTTTCCTGTGGAGGGAATCTGTTCGTCGGGAAGCCTAGTCACCGACAGTCAGGGGAGAAAGGCCACCAGATGTGTGTCCCAGAGAGTGGAGGGCTCCTCCAGTCAGCTGGTGACCTTTACTGTGCTTCCTCTGGAAATCGGCCTCCACAACATCAACTTTTCACTGGACTCTTCACTGGGAAAGGAAATCTTAGTAAAAACATTACGAGTGGTGGTAAGAAAAACATGCTGTCTCTGGTTCTTTTAAAATCATTTTATCCATTCTGAAAAAAAAATATCAGCAACTTCTGCTTAAGTGATTCAGAAAGAGACAGAAAATGCTAACATAAACATAACAAAATGTTAACATTTGGGGAAATGTGGGTAGAGGCTATCTCAGATCTTTTGTATACTGTTCTTGTAACTTCTCTTTTCTTTTTTTTTCTTTCTTTTTTTTTAGCTGAGCCATCCTGCCACCTGTTGGCAGCTCAGCAACAGCTCAGTGGCAGCTCAGCTCGGGCCGGGAATCAAACCGGTGATCCTGTTGCTCAGAGCTCACACCCTTTCTCTTTTTTTTAATTAATTAATTTATTTTTATTGGGGAATTGGGGGGATGAGAACAGTGCTGGGGGGTTGGTGGAAGGGGAACAGACAAGTTGCTGTCCTTTTGTTCTTCAGTCTAGTTGTGGAGGACGTTGCTTCACTGGCCCAGGTTGGCACCATCATTGCGCTCTTCCCTGGTAAGGCAGATCAGTCGCCGGCTTCTGGATGGCCGCTCACTGCGGCTGCTGGCCGCTCACGCTGGCTGCTGGCTGCTCACGCTGGCTGCTGGCTACACACGGCAGCCCATGGCAACCCACTGCCACAGGGGCTGCAGAGAGCCCGCACTCTTGAGTGAGCTCTTAACCAACTGAGCCACTCAGCCGGCCCACTCTTGTAACTTTTCTTTAAGTCTGAAATTATATTTTAAAAATTTAAACAAAACAATACTTGCTTATTGCAGAAAATATAGAATAGTGAAAAATCACAAAGAAGGAAATTAAAGTCACTGATAATCCCCACACCCAGAGATATCTGATTTTAATAATTTGGTATATAGTCTTACAGGTTTTTTTCCCCCAAACACATTTAGAAAGTGTGTTCTTGAAGTTTATGTGCCAGACATTATACTAGGCACCAGGGATACACAATAAATAAGACATGGCCCATGCATTTATAGTTTAGAATTTACAGTCTCAAAAATTTTCCATTTTATGAGTAAATAGGCCAAAAAAGGAAGAAAACTATCATTTATTAAGTACTATTTGTCCATACAGTCTATTGAGGGTCTTCATATTACCTTATTAAGACTAAGAGAAGATTCTTGCCAAGACTCACATAGCTAGTTAATGACAGAACTGAATCTTCCTAAGTCTTCATTCTCTGAGTTCTGTTTTCAACTATGAAATTCACTTCAGTAAATATGTATTCACTTAATTTGTGCAAGGCTTGTTCTGTGCATCCTTGCAGTCTCTGGAGCCAGGTTGCCTGGGTTTGAATCCTGGCCTCCACCACTCCCTAGCAGTTTGTCATTGGATAAGTTTCTTTATTCTTTTTTTTTAAAATTAGTTTCAGGTGTACAAAACAAAGTAATAGTTAGACATTTACACCCCTGACAAAGTGATAACCCTCCTCCTCCAAGCTACTACCCCTCTGACATCGTATATAGCTATTACAATTCCCTTGACCCTATTCCCTGTGCTGCACTCCACATCCCATATATATATATATATATATATATATATATATATAAAATTATAGCTGACATTCAGTATTATTCAGCTTCAGTTTCAGGTGTACAGCACAGTGGTCAGGCATTTACACCATCCATTAAGTGGTCTCCTGGATGAGTTTCTTCTCTCTTTTTTTTTTTTTTAAGCTGAGCCATCCTGCCACCTGGGCAGCTCAGCAGCTGCTCAGCTCGAGCCAGGACTTGAATCGCTGTTGCTCAGAGCTCAAGTTCTTGAGTGAGCTCTTAACCAACTGAGCCACTCGGCCGACCCATGGATGAGTTTCTTGATCTCTCTGTGTGTTGGTTTCCTCATCTGTCAAATGGGAATAATAATAGCACCTATTTCATAGAGTATTTTTGACATTAAATGAGCTAATATATACAAAGTGCTTAGGTCAATTGCCTGGTTTATAATAACTTCTATTTAATTGTTTGCTCTGATTATTATGCAGATACTCAGAAAATCTTATTCTTGTATGTACACATAAATATTTAAACATACTTTGCCATCTCAAAAAAAAGAGTGTTTTTTAATTGGGAAAGTGGTTAAGTTGATCCAAGAATTCAGGTTATATAGATGGAATTACGTTCTTAACTGAACGTTTTCTGTCTTTATTTTAGCCAGAAGGTGTCAAAAAGGAAAGTCATGCTGGTATTACTCTGGACCCAAGGGGTATTTATGGTAGGTAAAATAATTTTGTATTTTGTATGTCATCTTTTGCTCTAGAAATTAGTGTATATGTAACCTGAAACATTATTTTTCAAAATGTTAATTTTCTAGAATCAGGAATGTCCAGTTCACTGCCATTTTTGATAGCATGTATTGTACTATAATCTGGATGGGTTTACAACAAAGAAAAATGATTCCATTAGTTTTAAATGCAAAGCATTGAAATAGTAATACTGCATGACTTCCCTTATATATTAATCACTTCCTATCCATCACAATAATAATTATAACATTTTTATTGAACCATCAGTCCAAAGAACACCTAAGAAAAAGTCATTTACATACTTACTTAACATGCATTATTTGAAAACACAGTTATGTTGATTAAATGCTTCATAAACCATTATTCATTGTTGCTGCTTCCCTGCTTTTCCTTCAACTGAGATATCCTGAATCTTCTCAAAGTTAGAATTTTGCAAACATTTGAGCACTTAATCAAGGCCTAAATACATTATCTGTTTATGAAATATAGAATGTGCTCAGTTAACAATTCTTTTCAATAAGAAAGACTTCTGTAGTTCTTGTTAAATGGTTAAATTTTACCTTATTGTTGCATTGAAGCATTTTTCTTTTCTTTCAGTGATATAGCAATGGGGATAAAAAAAGTTTACCTAGAAATCAAGACTATTGTACTCAGAGTGCCATTTCCTCTGGGAAAGCAAAGAATTAAGACCTTAACATTTTTAATTAGCTGAGTATCATAAACGGAATAAGGATGACATCAATAGAGTAACAAAAGAAAAAAATCCATCCTATGTACATATGTCCATGTGTTAGTGTTTTTCTCTAATTTGGTCTTCACACAGACCTCCTCCCAGATTTGTGGGAAGAGTTGTCACAAGTTCTGAGGGTTTGGGACTCACACGATTACATTATGTCTTAGAGCTACTGCATCCTTTGGCCTCGCCTCCTTTTCACCCTTGTGCCTCATATACTGACATTATTGCAAACAGCTTTCCAAAACAGCCCTGTCTTACCCATCTCAGGTGTGACCATCGGGGCCACAAGATGGGAATGAATGGTCTTTAATCTGGGAATAGACCTCTCCATCAAATATCTTAGTTTAAAAAAAAAATCTATGCCTCTTTCCAATTTTGTCATGTGACTTTTTCCTCTTACCATTTTAGACAACTTGGATTCAGGCAGCTTTGTTACTTTCTAGAGTGCTAACTAGGGTAAAGATAGCAATCAGTTCTGTCCAGCTCATTTCAGAGTTTTGTTAAATACTTCCAATACTTATATATTGGAATTGCTATACCAGGATGATATTTCGTAGAGTTTGGGTGGGGGGTTTGTTTTGTTTTGTTTTTCAAAAACTAAGATGTATCTAGAAAAGTAAATGGACAATAATATTATATGAAATCTGAAAAAAATATCAGTGAGGGAGAATGAGGTATCAGAATAAATTGTAAAGCAATGGTAATTAAAACTGTGTGACATCAACTTAAGAGAGATTAAACCCTGCGACTCAATACTCAAGGCTAGCCCTTGCCTTAGTTCCTTTCTCTCCCTGACAAGCTGTTTTCCCCTAACTCTTCATATCACAGATGCAGAGTTCAGCAACTCACCCCCCGCCCCCCTTCCTGGCACCCCATTATCATTGGACTAGGCAGGCAACCTCTCATGTTTTATTTCCTTCTCTCATTCCTGACTCCCATTCCGATTTTCCTTCCTCCAAATATACCCACTCGAATATGCTTACTTTATATATGTCTTTGAGAGACGTAATGTTGGTTTCTGTGTGCATGTCTTTTTAACATATAAAAGGTGATGTGCCCTGGATCCTGTTCTATTTTTTAAGTGTTTTAATTCAATACTCTGTTTTAAAGAAATATCTCTATTGCTATATGTATATTTAATTCACTGCTTCTTACATAGTATTTCAAAGTATATTCCACTACAGTTTTACTTAGCCATCTCCTAGTAATGGATTCCCCACTACCATAAACAATGCTGCAGTGACTATCCTACGCATCTCCCTTTGTGAATCTGTGTGAGCATTCATCTGGAGTGGGACTGCCAAGCCAAAGGGTGTACATATGTTCAATGGCATGTACTTCTGTCATATTGCTCTTCATAATGGTGGTATACTGCTCACACTTCTACCAGCCGCACATGAGGGTTTTCACCTCGCTATATCCTCACCAACACTTGGTATTACTCACCTCTTGAAAAGATGCTACTTTTGTGGAATAGAAAGTGTATTTTATCATTGTTTTAATTTGGAGTCTCTGGTGTACTTCTTTGGGCAATAATGAAACCTAGTGCATTTTGAACAGGAATCATTTATTCTGCTATAGTCAAATTCATTAAAATTTCATTTTATCATTATATATTTGGGGGGTTAATCTTTAAGAAGTCTTCCCACTCCCTTAGTTCACAAAGATATTGCTGTATATTTTATCATATTGGTTTTACAGATTTAACTTTTAAATGTTTTAATCTCTCTGACATCTACCTTTATATTTGATTCTTGAAGGGTCTTTTATCATAATCTCTGACAAGGAGTAAAATTGACTTCTCTCAGTTTTAGCTTTCTCTTCTGTACCTTTCCCATCTAGTAGCAGAGTGGATAATGACAACTGAAATAGTCAAAGGCAGGTATCGATGGGGAAAATGGTGGAGGGTCAAATGAAGATAATTTCAAACAACCTATTGTCATTAAGTACCATATATAGAGCATAACCTGTTTGCCAGATTCTTTGTTTGTATTATTTTTACCCTCACAAAAACCCTTTGAAGAAAATATTATTACCTCTATTTAACTGATAAGCAAACCAAGGCACAAAAAGGATAAGTGTCTTGCTCAGTCTCACATACAGAATAAGCTCTTTCTGAACTCCATGCTCTTTCAACCATACTGCAAACCTCTTAACTGTCTCCACTGAGTTTTATTTTAATAATATATCCTCAGCATTTATTAAAGGTTAATGAAGAATGAAGTTACCCGAGGAACGTTCCTGTCTCTTCTGCAAAGCCACATGGCTTGTCCATTAAATTGCAAAATTCACTATTTTTTTTAAACACTTGTCACATGCCAGGGATTGTGTTAAGTGCTGGGACTCCAGCATTTAATAAGAGGTGGTCCCTGCCTTCACAGTTTTCTGAGCAGGACCATGGTAAGTAGAGTCTCTTTGTGGTGACTGCTATGGGCCCTGCTGGAAAACTTCCTGAGTTCAGAGTGCAGCTCCATCTATATAGTAGCTCTGTGACCTTGAGCAATTTGCTTCCTTAGCCTCAGTTTCCTCATTATAAAAAAGAAAAAATAATAATAGACCTAGCATACAGGGTTGTGGTGAGGATCCAATGTAACGATGCATTTAAAGAGCTTAGCAGATCACTTCTCAGCCTTTTGGTTGAGATCAAGTGTAAAGAGGTTGGCAGAGTCCTTGCTACTCTATCAGTAGAATGGTAAATCCTATCATTTTTATGAAATAAACCAATGGTTCCAATAGAAAAAAATGCTCTGATACAGGTATGCTAAAACTCTGTTATTGTGTACAGAGAAAAAGTATCTAAGTTAGACTGAGAGAAGGTGGAAAGAATTTCGAGGCATGCTTCCCAGTGGAGCTAATCTTCACATTTCCTTGACTAAGGTATTACATGTTAGTTATTGTTTCATTTCAGTTCCAATAACAGTTGTCTCTCTTTGGACAAATGGTATGCTTCCTTTTACTGGTGAATAAGATTTATGTAACCTATTTATTTCCTATCTTGTAATGACCAGGAAGCTTACAGTCAAATTGAATGTTTTCTTTAAAGAGATTATATAAACCTACGGTTTCATAGAAATTCCCAATTATTTTTAACTTCTTTCTAAAGTTTTAATATTGTTTTTATAAAAGAGTCTTATTTCTTTTTAATTCCTTGGAGGTGGGTGTATCATAAATAATCCGCGAATAGTCTTCCCTCAAGAACTGTGTGTAAATCTAACAATTTTTTTTTTAATTTCAGGTGTTGTTAGCAGACAAAAGCAATTCCCATACAGGGTACCATTAGATTTGGTCCCCAAAACAAAAGTCAAAAGGATTGTGAGTGTAAAAGGTAAATTAACAAATGCCATTTTTATTTCTCATTCCACTTTGTGCTTCAAACAGAAATCACATATCTTCATGATTATTCTATTTCTCCTCTTCTCTACTCAGTAGCATATACAAATTCACCTCCGGGAGTGCCCTACCCCTATTCACACCTTCAAGTCCCTGACCACTTTTCCAACTATCTTCTTCCACTGACCTGATTTCAGTGGAGATACATTGTCCATGATGGAGAGCGGGCTGTCATTGGCTCAAAGACGTCTCTACAGTGGGGGTGCAGCTGCTTCTAGACCTAAGAACTTCCTATGATCTTAGTGGCCAGTCACACTCCAGAGAATGTTTTATGAACTGCAAATGGCCCCAAGAGAGCAGCACTGCTCTGCCAAAGTGCCAGTCCCAGAGGGGTTCTCTCCCCTCCAACACATTTGCAGAAGTGGCATCTTTTGTGGGTTTTCCCTGGTCTCCAGCCTTTACAATTCAATGACATATCATCAAAATAATAAAAGGTCCTGGCTACATTTTATCTCAGATACAATTTTGGAGTCGCAGAATGTTAGTACTGTAAAGAACCTTTTTAATCTAGTGCAACCCTGTGGTTGCATATATAAGAAAGCAGTTTGCCAGGATCACACAGTTATGGACAGAGCCCTCACAGCACTCATAGAGCATTCACAGTTCAGACTCTGATTTGCTTTGTGGAAGCGACTGATTAATAGGGTTTACAATGTCTCAAGTTATCAGGTTGGATGGCAACTATTAATAATTTGCCTGCCCTCTATGTAGTCATCTGCCCACTGTATTACACCATTTTACCACCATATTACAGTGGTGTTTTTAAGCCTACTTTTGGTGTTTCTTTTATATCCATCTTCCTAACCAGATCTTTTTTCCCCTTAATCTCTCAGTTCTGAGAAGTAATTCAATTACCTCGATAAAAAGGAAACAATAAGGATGGTTGCTCTTATCTCTATTTAAAATACACTGTTACTCAAAAGTTGATAGAAATTGATTGTGTCTACTTTTAATTTTGCATGTGTGTGTGTGTGTGTTTCAGGACTGCTCATGGGTGAAGTCATATCTGCAGTTCTGAGTGAGGAAGGCATCAATATCCTTACCCACCTCCCCACCGGCAATGCAGAGGCAGAATTGATGAGCGTTATCCCAGTATTCTATGTTTATCATTACCTGGAAGCAGGAAATAACTGGAACATTTTTTATCCCAACTCATTAACTAAAAAAGAATACCTGACGAGAAAATTAAAAGAAGGTAAACAAATCTATTTCACATATTATACATTAAAATCTTCTGTTTTAAACTAATAGTTTCATTAAGTTAACATTTGTTATGAATTATACAAAAGCTTAATTGCAAAAGTATTCCAGCAACCAAAAAAAAATCATGACGTGGACTCTACTGTATGAATAAATACCATAAATTAAAATTGCTGTTGTATTTTGGCTCAACTTACCGCAATGCCTGGATGAGAGACAAGACACCTGCATTCCAAATCCAGAGCACTTCCTTCCTTCTTGAATGAGCTCAGAATGTTCTACTCGATAATTCCCAATTCAAATGATTCGTGTACTTCCTCTGAGAAGTTCAATGTTGGCCACAGAGCATATGCTTGCTGCCCAACACCAAAGGAAGCTTACCACTCCCAGGGGCTAATCAAATGCTCTTTGAGTAGAATTGAAGGTCAGCAAAGCAGAAGTACTGTGTTCTTTTTCTGCTGCCTCTTAGGGATGGTGAGCATCATGTCCTACAGAAATGCTGACTATTCCTACAGCATGTGGAAAAATGGACCTGCTAACACCTGGTAAGTAGAAAGCTTTGACTTGCACTTTATATAGTAGTTGATTCATTAACGAAAGAATAACAGCCTTAATGGAAACTTCATTCGTCTAGTTGCTCAGGCTAAAAGCCTAGTTAGTGATCCTGCACTGCCCTCTTTCTCTTATAAGCCCCGTCTGACTCAGTAAATACTTTTTTTGGCTGCACCTGATCAAAATATATCCTGAATTTGACTACTTCTCACCAACTCCACTGCACCATCCTGGTCCAAGCTACTCTCATCTCTCACCTGAATTTATTGCACTAGCCTCCTCTGGTCTTTCAGCCTCAGCCTTTGCCCCTCTTCAGTCTATACTCAACACAGCATCTGGAATGACCCTTTAAAAACGTAAGTTAGGTCATGACATTCAGAGCCGTTCAGGACCTTCCCCATCTCACCAGGGTAAAAACCAAAGTTCTTACTGTGATCTACAAGGCCCTCCATGGTCTGGCCCATTCCCTCCTCTCCAATTTCAGTCTCTCTACTCTCTTTCATTCCACTCAAGCCCCACTGGCCTCATTGCTGTTTCTCAAACACACCAGCCATGTTCTCACCTTAGGACCTTTGCACTGACTGTTTCCTCTGTCTGGAATGTTCCCCCATGTATCAGTGTGGCTGGCTTCCTTATCTCCCTCAGGTCCTTACCAAAAGTCACCTTTTCAGTGACGCCTCTGCTAATCATTCTGTCTAAAACTATACCCTATTCCCATGCCAACACTTTATATTCTTCTCCCCAACTTTCCTCCTTAGAATGTGTCACTAATATTCTTACTTACCTCACTTATTGTCTGTCTGGCCACTAGAATGTGAGCAGTTCCAAGTATACCTGGCACGGAGTACATACCTGGCACGTAGTAGGTGCTAAATAAGTACTTATTCAGTGAAACGTAACTTCCATAATTCTGATGATTTAAGAGACAGACAGTCTGAATTAATTAAATCCATATGAAAATCTATTTTCAAAAATTACTGTTGTGCTCTGGCAAGATACTTAATAAAAACACAGTTTGCCATGCACGTTTTAGGTTCTATTGTATGAAACACTTTTAAGGAGTTTACAATCTAAAATCGATGACTTTTAGATTATGCCCTTTAACTATTGAGTCCCCATGATTCCATCCTTGACCCTCATATTTTCTGTAATCCCCCCTTATGCAATCTCACTTTTCCTTGCCCATGACTTCATAACGTCTCTGCAGATGATTGATGTTTCAAGGCCTAACTTCTTTATTAAGCTCCAGAGTCACATTTCTGGGGTCTGGGAGCCAAAGGCCTTTCGAACACAATCTGTGCCAAATTCATTATTTTGTTTTTCTGTTTCCTTAATCACTGTACAGCAATACTTTGTCCTTTGTCCCCATTGACCAAGTCTTCATTCCCCTCTTTCCTTTTGGCTTATGTCTAATCGGTCACTAAGTCTGACAGATCGTACCTTAGAAGTGGGTCTAACCATGTGTGGATGGCACATTGTAAAAGGCACGTAGATCCCTGGAGCATGCCAACAAGAAGGTAACAACCAGGACGCAGGGGGTGGGTGTTAGTCCGCACTGGAAAACACCACAACAGGGGCTGGGAACCAAATGCCTGGGGAACAGAAATCCCCACGAGAAGACGCAACAGCCTCTCAGTAAAACCCAGAGTGTCTCAGAAGTTCTGGGCAAGACTGAGTGGGTGGTGTTCAGCCAGAAACATAGAAACACTTGTGTGCAGTCCTAGATCCAACTCCACGCGTTCCTTGAGAGAAATATATACACAGAAGAAAACAGCCAGTACCTGAGTACTTTAAAAAAAACTTTTTTTTTAGAAATACAAAAAAAGTGCAAAAAGTACAAAGAATAATGTATCATTCATTTAAAAAAGGAAAATGAAAATGAAATTTTAAGATGAGGGAGGGAGTCAAGTGGCCTGAGTCACAAAGGCCTCTGAGGAGCTGAAGAATGGTCGGCTGTAGGGCTGCAGAGGGAGGGAGTGAGGGAGTCAGTGAGGGAACCGGAGGAGAGGGGTGATCTGCAGAGGCACTGTGGGGGCCACAGGAGATGTAAGTAGGGCCTGAAATGGCTTTTTGGCTAAGTAATTATGATCATTGAAGCTTCCTCGTGAGCTGGTGAGACCTGCATCACTAGAATAGCTCGAAAGGAAGCAGATAAACACTCCATGAGGCTGGGGAAGGGAGTTCAGGCCTCAGACAGGGATTTAGCTTAGATGGCTTGTACAGAGTTTGCAATGCAGAATTTTATGATTTTGGTCAGCGGTCAGTGTCTTGACTCAAAACTGCTTGTTCCACCGCTGTGGTCCTTAACTTTAGAGAGCGAATTTTTCTTTTAATCACCAGGCATCAGTTTTTAGCTTGTGTGCAGGCTAACAATGCTGCCATCACAGATGTGCAGCTCGCATTTGCTGGCTCAATGGTTTTGGGGCTCTCCCTAAAATCTTCCTTTATCTCGTAAAATAATGACAACTTACTTTGGAATCACATGTTTTAAAATGTTTTCTTGTGAAGAATCACCACTGTATGAACTAAAACACACAGCAAACTGAAAGCCAAAAGGGATTCAATGTCTACAAGTTTATTTATTTGATTTTGTCTTAAAGGTTTACAGCTTTTGCTTTAAGAGTAATGGGACAAATACATAGATATGTACCCCAGAGCCAAGATTCAATTTGTAATTCTTTAATGTGGCTGATTGAGCAGTGTCAACTAGAAAATGGATCTTTCAAGGAAAATTCCCACTATCAACCACTAAAATTGCAGGTAAGGAAACCAAATATACAGATTGACAAAAATTTTATTTATAAATTTGAATTTCATTCTCATCCTAATTTAGGAAGATGAAGAAGAAAGTGGAAAAAATATATGTAATCCTGCAGGAAACTCCTCTTGGATACGGGCAAAGGATTTGAAAGGTCTTCTTGAATGCTCTTCAGACCATCCAGTGTAGGTCAGAGAGTCATATTTAGACATCGTGTGTAACAGGCATTGATGGTCCACAGGGAGCCAGTGCTAGAGATCTCAGAACGGGTAAAATTCAATGACCTGTCCACATACCCTTGGTATGGAATCTGTACTTCAAGTTTAGAGCCATCTTACAGGTCAAGCCTGCAAAGTGTTGTCATGAAAGATGGGAGGGACCCTATTTACACTCTGTTAGCAAGAGAGATTGGGGTCAGTTTACTACAAAGTGCACCAAAGAGTTGTTTGAGATTAGAATCTACTTATAGGCATAAATTACAAAGTAATTTCAATATCGCTCCAAGATATTGCTGCAATGTGTTCTACTCCTTGGAACGTTTTTTTAAGATTCAACAGTTTTATTGCTGTTGTTGTTGTTTTGTCTGCCCCAAGCCAATCCTTTTCACATCAGGCACAGGTGGCTCCCTGGCTAATAGGGGTCTTTTAATAGCCCTCTGTTGGACCAATAGCAGATTAGGACACCCACAAGAAATGGGGGCAACTGACGTCATTTATTTACTATTGGAAGAGCAACATGCTATAGCAGTTTTTCTCTTAAGATGTCCACCCCTCCATCCATGTCTCCACATTCATTCAACAACCATTCACTGAGCACCTAATCCATGCAAGGGCTTATTCTGGGCAGCATGGGGCAGGAAGAGTGGGAAGGATGCACCAGACAGTATCCCTGCCACAAAGGAGCTCACACACTGAAGGGAAAGGGGTAAAAATACCAGCAACTCTAAGCAAGATGTAAGTGTATGTGTTCATTCATTTGTTCAATAAATGTTAATTGAATGTGTACTAAGTGCTATATGGCGCAGATACAACAGTGAACAGAACAGGTGTGGTGACTGAGGCCACAGAGCTTACACTCTAGCAGAGAAGTCAGACATTGAGTGGGTAATTTCAAGTGTGTGGTACATGATAAGAAAAGGAAAATATAGTTTCATTGAAAGCAGGGGATCTAACTTAGTTGGGGGAATTGAAAAACATGAGTGGACCGGGCTCCTAGGAGCTAGGTAGGAGAGAGTTAGGAAGAGTGTTCCAAATGGAACCAATAGCATGCCTGGCGTTTTTGGAGGGAGAAAGTAGTTCATTGAAAGAGCTGGGACCAAGAGAGCCAGCTGGGGGTGAGAGGCATGAAGTGAGAGGTCACTTCATGGGAGGCCTTATAAGCATTACATTGGAACGTCACTGCCCCAAGAGGAAACAGTATGGGAGAATAGTGACAGAATAGTGCGCTGGGCATTTTAACAGGGTCTTGAAGAAAGGGGAAGGTTTGAATGTGGGGAAGAGCTATGCGGTGGAGCTTCAGGGTGGGGAGGTCAGGGAGAGAAGGGCACGTAAAGGCACAAAGGCAGAAAGACCCAGAGCTCACTGAAAAGCAGCAAGCAGCCCAGCTGGAATGCACGAAGGGAGAGAGAGATATTACGCTCACAACGAAGATTAGAGCCAGGTCATTTTGTTTTCAAGACAGTATTTCACTGTCACTTATAAACCTTGTTTATTTTTAGGGTACCTTGACTACGGAAGCCCGAGAGACCGCCTTATATCTTACAGCCTTCACTGTGATTGGAATTAGAAAGTCTATTGATATATGTCCCCTGCTGGTAAGTAAGCGTTTTCTTTCTCCAACACCCACCATCTATTTCTGTACCATATACTGAAGTGGGGGATGGGGGGTGGGGGGTGGAAATAACTGTAACTCTAAAATTAAAGGATTTCAGAATTATAATAGATATTAGAGATCACCTAACCCAGCCCTTTCATTGACAGCTGAGAAAACTGAGTCCTGTAGAACAGGTGAATTTAATTGTTCGGTTTCATAGGCTACTGAATTATAGAGGTGGGACTAGAACTAATAACTTCTGACAATGATGAGAGGATTACCCAGCATCCCAGCTTCCTTCTCTTATCTCTGCCAAATCTTACGATATATCAATATATATGACTCTTATCTATAGTTGAGGCACTCTATATCATGGAAGTACTGAAGATACACAATAGCACATTTGCTTCTTTGGGTTGTGCTGTTTCATTTGCTTGGAAGCGGAGGAGAGAAAGTAGAGGATTCACCTGAGTGAATCAACATAAAAGATTCCAAGAGGTAACAGGGATGGTACTCTGATCTGAGAAGAGACAGGTCCCTGAGCTTAGGTTAAACACTCCTGCCTACAAATCAGAAGTAATTTAGACGTGTCCTTCAAACCAGCATAAAGAGCAGAGATGGAAAAACCAAGAGGATTTGTAGGACTTGAACCACAAGACAAAATAATATTCTTCGTTTAAGAGAATTGCTATTTCTACTTAACAAGACAAGATAATCAATGAGGACGAGTCCTCAGAGGCCTGAAGGACCAGTTGAAACTTAGTGGTACATGAATGAGATATGGATGGAGCTGGGAGAGAAGGCATCAGGCAAGATGTCAGCAGCATTGCGCCATGCTTTCTTCTAACCACTTGTCCAAAATTTTAGTTGTCTCAGGACAAAGGAATAGACACTATTTTTCCAGGAATCCTTAGGATCAAAAAGCACTTTGGCATCTTGATTCTTTTTCTGCTAGTTATGGTTTTATTTAGTAAAATTCCTTTTGAAAATGTGAAGTGTCTCAGCTCTGCTGAGGGGGAATGATAAAAGCTGTGTCTATGCTCAGTGCTGCTTCTTCCCGGAAGCTAGGTCTGACATGGGAAGCAGAAACGAAAGGGAAAGCCTCTGTAGCGGTTCTCAACCTTCCTAATGCCGCGACCCCTTAATACAGTTCCTCATGTTGTGGTGACCCCCAACCATAAAATGATTTTCGTTGCTACTCTATAACTGTAATTTTGCTACTGTTATGAATCGTAATGTAAGTATCTTTGTTTTCCGATGGTCTAGGCGACCCCTGTGAAAGGGTCGTTCGACCCCCAAAGGGGTCGCGACCCACACGTTGAGAACCGCTGCTCTAGAGGGAGGTGAGAACTCAGGGGCAAGAAAAGCTTGATGTGATTTGAACAACCTCATTTTCGCTTCTGCATTTATGCTCTGCTGCTTCTCCCGGAAGGATTTGCTTCAGCAAGAGGCCATCCGTTTCCATTAGGTCATTTTTCTTCCCACCCTTTTTCTTGCCTACCCTAAAACAGTGCCACCTGGGGGTCGTTCACATTAGCTGATAGGGTTGATGCTTGACAAAGAAGCTTAGGAATCTTCTGCCCTTTTTTCCAGAGAGTCAGCACAGCTCTAGCGAAAGCGGACACCTTTCTGCTTGAAAATACTCTCTCGGCCCAAAGCACCTTCACACTGGCCATTGCTGCTTATGCTCTTTCCCTGGGAGATAAAACTCACCGACAGTTTCGTTCCATTATCTCAGCCCTGAAGAGGAAAGCTTCGGTTAAAGGTAGGACTGGCTCCATACGTTCTTCGGCAAGCGTTTACTAAGCATATAGTCTGCTAATTCTGGAAAGTGGATGATGACATGCAAAGTTGAGTTAAGACACAATCCCTGCCCTCAAGGAAATCCAGCTGTGCTCTACTTCCCCAGCTATGCACTGTGGTTTGGGTATGTTTCCACCCAGAGCAAGGGGTGCCTGTGTCCCACTCACATCAAGGTGCTATAGGTGCCCATGGGAACCCTAAAACTTTAACTTCTACTTCAAATGAGAAAGGAAGGCATTGGAGGATTTTGAGCAGAGGAGTGTATTAACTTGGTTTATATTGTACCAGGTTGACTATAAAGGTATAAATTTCGTTTTGAAGACTAAACATACTGCTTCCTGTAGATCAAGAGTAAAGAATTAGAAAGAAAGTAGCAGTGGTTATTGGCCAGTGTGCCTGTACCAGCATGGGCATGGTTGGGTACTTCTGAGCTCTCTGTTGGCTGAGGTTTTCTAAAAGTTTTTGTAATCACTTAAAAATGATGGACCCTTAACATATATCTCAAAACCACTTATATTACACTTGTACTAGCACAAATATTATACTTGTATTTACAATACTCCTTGAGTAGTATAAGGTATGGATAATAAAATCATAGAATTTAAGTGCTAGGAGATCATTCAAATAATATTAGAGCTGGAAGTATCTTTAAAAACTAAATCTTTCATTCTAACTACAGCAAATCTGAGTTCTTAAAAGAAGGGAAAATATCTTGCTCAGAGTCATATAAATAATGGAAACCTGAATTTTAAACAGACATCAAAATTTTCACTAATCTTCAAAAATGATTTCCAAATATGCTCTACTGTATTTTAAAAATAATTTGTTTGAAAAAGGACTTGAGAGGACAGGTTTAAATTACTAGAGCAGTAACAAACAAATATAATTGAGAACCTAATTTATGAAAAATGCTGCATGTATAAAATTGTCTTTAGTGCTTTAAATTGGCAGATAATAAAAGACCGAAGTAAGGCTTTGGGTGTGATCTCATAATTTCCAGGATGTAGATTTTTTTTTTGGTCAAGGATAAAAGTTCTCCAATATATCTTATAGTGCCAACAATAATAAGCCCTTTATATGTATATGATGCTTTCTAGTTTATAAAAATGTTTACGGTACATTTAGTATCTCACTTGAGTTTCACTGCAAAGAAGAAAAGACTATCTACACTTTAGGGATTAGGAAACTGAGTCCCACAAAACTAAAGGAACTCGTTCAAGCTACACTGTCAGTTACTAGTAGAGATTAGAACCTGAGTGTACTAATTCCCAATTTATTACACTTCCCACTCTACTATAGTGCTTCTCCCTAGTATATGTGGTGTGATATTGTAGTTTATAAGAAAAATTGTATTTTAATAAATATATATTAAGTATTTATAGAAATATAAAAATATGTATTCAGATGACCAAATAAATATATTTCTCATGTATATTTGGTCTTTGTCTATTGTCCCTGACTCACAGTGTCTCAAACCCTTGGAATTTCCTAAGTTTTGAGAGCAATAAACATGTCTTTTGTTAATGAGGTGACTTTTGGAAAGCCCGTAGGCAACCTAAGGATGGGGTCTGGTTGCCAGGGGAACCAACCATGTGATTAGAGTACTGCCCCCGCGATCACCTCCGGGAAGGAGAGGAAGGCAGTTGAATTAACCACCAATGGCCAATGATTTAATCAATCATGATTATGTAATGAAGCCTCCATAACCCAAAGGACAGGGTTCAGAGAGCTTCCACGCTGGTGAGCATGTACAGATTTGGGGAGAGCGTCAGAGTGCTGCAACTGGAGAGGGCATGGAAGCTCTGTGCCCTTTCCCCATGCCTTGCCCTATGCATCTCTTCCATCTGACTTTTCCTGAGTTATATCCTTTTGTAATAAACCAGTGATCTAATGAGTAAAATCTTTCTCTGAGTTCTTTGAATCACTGTAGCAAATTAATCAAACCTGAGGATGGGGTCTTTGGAACCTCTGATTTATAGCCAGTTGAGGAGAAGTACAGGTAACAACCCGGGTTTGGAACTGGCATCTGAAGTGGGGGGTGGGGAGTGGGGAGGATAGTCTTGTAGGACTGAACCCTTAACCTGTAGAATCTGATGCTATCTCCCAGTAGATAGTGTGAAAATTGAGTTGAGTTCTCAGACACCCTGCAGATGTCTGAGAATTGTTTGTTATTGTCGGGGGACCCCCTCCCCCGATTTGAAACTGAGTCTCAGAACCATCCTCTGCAGCCAAAAGGTGTGGACTTTCCATGTGGACCCTTTTAAATAGAGAAAATTAACACTGTATTAAGTGATCTTGTTTTGTATTGATCACCTTGAAGTTCTTCTTACAAAAGAGTAGGAGACTTCTAGAAATCAGAAGGCCTCTACTGGAAGAAACTGCTAGAAGCCTACCAGAGTTGCTATGTCAAATTCACATTTTTAATCATATTAATCCGTGTGATTTGTTGATGTACAGATAGTATCCCCACCTACCGTTTTTGGAAAGATGATCTTGAACAGAAAGATATACCTACACCTAACACTGGCACGGCACATATGGTGGAAACCACTGCCTATGCCTTACTCACCTGTCTGAACTTGAAAGACATAAATTATGTTAACCCGATCATCAAATGGCTATCTGAAGAGCAGAGGTATGGAGGTGGTTTTTATTCAACCCAGGTAAGGTTTCTTTGTCTTGTTTTATCCTCCTGAAAGCATTTTTGCTGCCTCCCTCACTACACATTTTACACTCATTCTGGCATGTCTTAGACAGGAATAAATAACTAAAGTCAAAGTTCTCTTAGAGGTTGTCTGCATTGACATCCTTCTTATATGGAGGAGCAAAACAGCCCTAGGAGGTTCATTCAGGGAGTTAGTGGCCGAGCCAAAATCAAAACTCAGTTCTCCTGACTCTAAGTCCAGCACTTCTTTTATGATTCTTAATGAGCACGAAGGGCTAGTCAGGTTATCAGCGAGTATCACACATCCTGTGTAATAAACAGTGGCTGCCACGTAGACAAAGCCATTAACATTCCTCTCCCCAAAATAAATAAAAAGTGAAAGAAATACTGATTGTTACATGTTTATCTGTCTACCAATGTAAACTCATTATTTGAAGACGTATATTTTATGTAGTTGTATAATATACATCTATATTCAACTTTAGTTCAAATGTTAATATCTTCCCTGTTCCCTGGCTGTTTGGACAATGGCAGAATGTGTGACTATGTATATAAAATTTAGAGCTAGAGGGGTCCCTCAGGATTACTTTAGTGATCATCTAATCCTGGGAGGCCAGTGGATTTCATCTTGGATAAAACTATAAGGCTTAGCAGGAAATAGTGACCCACTGATTAGCACTGGCAGCCAGGGACATGGGTAGCCGTGTATTGGACATCTCTGATGTGGTCACATTTCCTGATTTTACAGATGAGAAAGATGAGGTCCATAAAAATTCAGCTCATTCATTTATCTCTTCAACAAATACTTGCTACTGACTAAATGTAATGGATACCAGGAAAGATATTTTCCTTGACCCCGTGACTCTTACATTACAGTGGGGGAGGCCAACAAGAAACTATGCATAACGGTATTACAAATTAAGATGAATGCCCTAAAGGAGGAAAGGGAACCTTTAATAGGGGGAAGGGAGAGCTTACATATGGCCTCGCTGTGGAGATACTTAAGCTGAAACCTAAGGATGAGAAGGAGATCGTAGTCATGCAAGGAGTTGGAGTCATTCTGCAAAGAGCGACTTGCCTGAGGTCACGCTCAGGATTGTGGAGAACGAGGACCTGAAGCCACGCATCCTTCCTGTCCCTGCTAAAAGCAGCATCCTTACTGGGGAGGGAGAGAAATTCCTTTCACCTTCACACCCAGGCCCTTAACCAGTGCCACTCAGTCCACTGGAGTTTCATCTCAGACAGTGTTGCCCCACCCTCTCATAAGAACGGGTATTGGTAAACAGAGAGCATGTATTATAAATAAGCTAAACCTATTTTTGTGCCTTGCTGATTGTTGATAGGATACAATTAATGCCATCGAGGGCCTGACAGAATATTCACTCCTGATTAAACAACTCCGCTTGAATATGGATATCAATCTTTCTTACAAGCGTAAAGGTGACTTCTACAATTATAAATTAACAGAGAAGAATTTCTTTGGGCGGCCAGTAGAGGTAAATGAAACATGTTTTATAATATTTTATAATTGAATGGGACCTTTGAAATCATGTGTTTCACCCTTATTTTATAAATGTATCTATTCACTACTTAAACTGGGGATTCAAAAGTAAAGCAAAGAACCTGTGTGTACGTGGCATGGGGTGGAGGAGACAGCTGTTTAAACCAGACAGTGAAAAATAAGAGTCTTGCTAGGTAGGTACATGGAAGGACAGAGAGGGGCCTCCTGAGCCAGGCTGAGAGGTGGGAGGAGTTTGTCAAATGTGCCCAGATGGGTGGGTTAAATCTAGAAGAATCAGAGGATTTAGCCAGGCAGAGAAAAGGGAATGACATTCTGCTCGTAGAGAACAGCACCCACAAAGGTACAGCGGTGGAATGTAAGAGAAGACACATTTGGGAATCTGCCAGTGGGTCCCCCTAGCCCGGTTCCACATGCAGACTGTGGCCAAATTAGACTTGACCTTTAGGTCCCCCAACAACTTGCTCCATGTCCTTTGCTACTACTGGATTTTTTTTTTAAGATTTTTATTGGGGAATTGGGGGAAGGGGAACAGACAAGTTGCTGTCCTTTTGTTCTTCAGTCTAGTTGTGGAGGACGTTGCTTCACTGGCCCAAGTTGGCACCATCATTGCGCTCTTCCCGGGCAAGGCAGATCAGTCGCCAGCTTCTGGACGGCTGCTCACTGCGGCTGCTGGCCACTCACGCTGGCTGCTGGCTACACACAGTAGCCCATGGCAACCCACTGCCACAGGGGCTGCAGCCTACGCCGTCGCCGGCGACTCACGGCAGCCCAGCTCCAGGTTGAGCTGTTGTTCAGCATCTTAGCTGTAGAGGGCAGTGTCACTGGCCCTCATTTGTGGGATCCGAACCGGGGCCCTCTGGTGTCCCAAGCCAGCTCTTAACCAACGCACCACTCGGCCAGCCCACTACTACTGGATATTTAAAAATGAAAATCTTGATGGCCTATGAGAGAGAGAGAGAGAGAGAGAGAGAGAGAGAGAGAGAGAGAGAGAGAGGTAGATATAGACGTAGACACATTCCAACATTTAAAAATCCAGAGATTTCAAATAAAAACCTGATTTCCAAATTCTCTTGAAAAACCAAAGATTTGGCAATAGGGTGCTGGCAATGGTATGCATTCTGAAATTTGTGACAGTCGCCACCAGTCATGTGACGTATGTGTATGTACTTATATCCATACTTGCTTTGTGCCTGGCCCCTGCAGGCATATGTGCTGGTGGCCTCCCAGATTGGTAATGATTCTCCTTTCCCTGGGAGCATTTAGAGTTCACCGGACATTCACATTCTGAGCCAAGGGTCTAAGCTCTGATGAGGAGCTTAGCCTGTAGAGCATAGCAGACCACCATCTGAGGTTGCTGGAGTTATTCTTCTCTTACAGGAGTAATGCTGTGAGGCGCCTCTTATCATCTTAAAATAATTTTAAACTTCAGCTCATGACGCTACCCTCCCTATGAAGCCTGGGCTGTTTACATCTAGCTTGGCATTCTCTACTCCAGCATTTCCTAAAATGTGTTACATGAAAAAATGTTTGGTAGGAAACTAGTTTAAGTGAAGTTACAGAAGTTCTTTAGCGGGATTCCCTTGTCTTTAACACGAATGTGACGAAGTCTGGCGACACTGGGGAAGCGTGGGCAATGGGCACAGCAGAGTGCACGTCTGCCAAGCTTGTCTCTCGTATGTCCACAGAACCCTTCTCTCAGGCAATATCTCTATGTACTGGCTTTCCAGTAAATGCTGCTGTATCCCATCAGAGAGAACAAGAAATTGGGCCTATTTACCTACATTTCCTAAAATTTTGAGGGAGGTCTGATCACCTTTCCTGCACACCGAATGCTATTTGCTCTAGTGTGCTAAGGGAAAGGTAGGCTGCAGCCTTGGAGTGAACCAACTCTTCAGGCCTCTTATTCCAATGACCTCTCCCATGCTTTCCACCAATTAAAGGGATCTGTATGCTAATTTTCTCTGGAAAGGAGAATTAACTCATGCATTTATGTATTTACATGTATTTATGTATTTATGTATTCCCTCTCCTCCTAGCAGTGTTGGAAGAACAACAGCACCTAAGGATTTGGCAGGCTTGGGTAGGGTGCTAGGGCGTTTGGGTAGGGTACCAAGTGTTGATAAACAGAGACCCGTGGAAGTAGAGGCAACAAGCTATTAGGAGGTAGAAGAGGTGTGCCAAGCGGAAGGTGGGAGGGGCAAAAATAGGCTGCACCCACTTTAGAGTTCTGCAGAGGTTCCCTGTCCTTGCTGATGAAAAGGATCTTCTTTGGCATGTGGGATGCTGATACCCCAGCTAGGCACCGAAAGGAATTTATGGAGTTGGCAAAAGGAGATGAAGATCCACCTTTAACCATTTATAAAATTATGTTTAACTACATATTTCATTTAAACGTGTGTTACATTTTCATTTATATGTGACTTCTGACATGTTGGTTTTCCTGGCTTACTCACGAGATTTCAGATGCCTTATTTACATGTAGAAGGGAAAGAAAATTCCAGTATTTTGTAGTGCCTACTATGCGCATTGGATCTTCAATGTCTCATCCCTTTAATCTCATAAGAGCTCCGAGAGAAGAAGCTGGCAGGTGCCAGTTCACTGTTTTCATTGCTGTCTCCTTCCTCCCTATTAACTAATAAAAGAAAGCATGGTTTCTCCATCCACCTTTCCAGGTGCCCCTCAGTGATGATCTCGTTGTCAGTACTGGATTTAGCAGTGGCTTGGCTACAGTGCATGTAAGTATTTCATCAAGAGCAACTTAATTGGGAGTTTATGTGTCTACTTGTACCACATAACATAAAAGAAATTAGGGACTTTGCCACAGTTACAGAAATCTGGGCTTTGGTAACTATGACAAAAGTAGGATTCTTTTATCTAATTCTTTCTAGCTATCTTGGTACCTGTCCTCACAAATTATTTTTGAAAATGGCTATTTTCAAACCTTTTATGTATATAGTCTGTATATTTGTGGAAATTACTTATATAATTTTATACACACACACACACACACGTATTCTATAATTAGTAACATAGTCATGTCTCATTTATCCAGCATCATTGGGAATTGATGTATGAATGTAAAGGATTAGGTTTATTTTATTTTAGCCATAGATTGTATGGATATACATCAACAGCTTAGAAAACCTTGCAATTAAATGGGTAAAATAAAATGAACTCGATGTTCTCAGCATAAATTAACATCCTGTTGATGATTTTAATTATGGTCTCATCTTAGCACATTTATTCCTTCACACACTGTTTGTAAGACTGCATGGACAGGGGGTGGATTGTCCACTTTCTGTCATTTCTGGTTGCCTTCAGTGGACCTCCTTCTGGCAGCACCCGTGCCATCCATACGCACCCATATTTCTTGTTTACCATGGTGGTATCCACTGTGGTGTGTGGGCTGGGGAAAAAAAACCACACTTCCTTGTAGTGTTATGTATAAAATTAGAGTGTACAGGTTTGAGGATGAGAATCTCAGGAACTTTCCTGTGGAGTGAGGTGCTCAGATTCAAGTGCATGGGATTTGGACCAAGATTCTGCCTGACCAGGGGTCCTTTTTGCTTATGTTGGGCTTCTCAGCCATGTTTCAGGTTGTGGAGTTTGCCAAAAGTCCAGCTGCTGGGAAAATGGGTCTTTAATGTGCACCATTTCCCCTGGATTTTGAAAATGATACTTCAAGCATCCCATTTGCAGTAGCATAATACCTTTTCTACTTTCCCATTTCCAATAAAGTCTTCTTGTTTACTTGTCCCAATGTAGGTGACAACTGTGGTTCACAAAATCAGTACCTCTGAGGAAATTTGTCACTTTCATTTGAAAATTGAAGCCCAGGACATCGAAGGTAAAACAGCATGATTTACTGTAATTTTGGCTAAGCGTGAAGAATGTCAGAGAGCTGCCCTGGTTAGGAAAATGTCCTTGCTTAAAAATAATTCCTTAATCAAATTCTTTAGCAGGTTGACATCAGAGTAAACAGCACTGCCATTTATTATAATAGAGGTAACTTTTTAATAATAGTTGGAAACCGATATTAAATAACTTAATAACTAAGCTAAAGGTATGCACTATTGATCAAGAAATTGCTTTGACTAACAGCTTTACTTCTTAAGAAGGTAACTAGTTGTAAAGCCCCAAGAAAGATCTAATTTCAGAACCTTGAATTTCTGTTATTTTTGTGTCAGTATTTCATCCTAGGACTTTGAATTTCCTTTTCACCCTGTTGGATTTCCACCCTTTACCTTTTCTGTATTCCAAGAGTTCTGACAAATGCACATTTCTCTGCCTCCATCTTCAACTTGGTCTCTCCAGTACTTCTGGTCTTTTATTAACGTGCCCTTCTGTTCTGCCTGTGGCCTTCACATCCTTCTTCTGGTGGGTTGGTTCTCCCCATCAGTCCAAAAGCAAACATTCCAGCCTGTCCTCTAACCGAGGCCCCAGGGTCAGGGTGTGCGCTGTTCCTCGGCCCTGGTGGTTCCCATTTGTGGCTCAGAGGCCTGTTCCTACAGAAAACTTCCCAACTACCAGCGAATCCAGGCATCTGCTTTTCCTTCCCACAAGCTCCCCCAAACATGTTTCCAATACATATGTACCTTAAATGACTTCTTCCTTAAAAGATAAGTTCTTTGAGAGCAGAGACTTGTTCAAATGATTTAAACACTTCCTGGTATTGTCAGCAGCCATGAATTTTCAGAAAAATCACCGAAAGTCCCAATGTCCAAATCACAAGTCATTGTTAAGTGTGTTCAGAGACCTGCTCGTTAATGATTCTGTTCTGACAGTTTCCAAAACAATTAAAGATGGTTCACTCTCATTTTTGTTTGTTTGTTTGTTGTATCTGCTAGCATCCATCGGAGGCTACAGCGACTCGGATTACAAGCGCATAGTGGCGTGTGCCAGGTGAGCCCGTTTCCAGAGAGGGAACTTCACGTCTCACTTTTGCTATTGCATTACTACTTTGTATCTCTTTGAATTTTAAGATAGCCAGACGATGCAAAGTTGTCCACTTTTTTTAAAATGCAGAACATAACAGCTATTCCCAAATAGCTACTTACTGTACCAAACAGCTTGGGTTTTACTCACATAGAGGTTTTCCTGCTTTTTAAAGCCTTCTTCATCTTCAAACACTATAATATTAATTTTTTTCTGTCTTTCAGAAAGGGAGAGATGTAAATATCAGGAAAAGAAAGAACCAAAAAGCTTCTCTCATAAGCAGCCCCTACTCTCCTCCTTAGAAAGATCACGTTCATGCAGCAAACTGTCTGGCGGGTATACCAGTGGTTCTCAAGTCAGCTGCACATTGAAGTCAGTTGGGGAGCTTTCAGAAGAACCCAGAATTCTGGCCTCACCCCGGGGGCCATTCTAATGGTACCTAGGGTTGAGAACCACTGAGGCTGCACCCTTTGCAGATTAACTGCAGAGGCCTAAATTGGTCACTGTATGTTTCCTATTGCTGCTAAGTAACAATTTACCATAGATTTAATGCTTAAAACAATCCAAATTGATTATCTTACAGTTTTGGGGGTCAGAAGTCCTAAAATCAAGGTGTCACCAGGGCTGCCTTCCTTCTGGAGGCTTTAAGGGGAAAGCTGTGTCCTTGCCTCTTCCAGATTCTCGAGGCCGCCTGCGTTCTTGGCTTGCGGCCCCTTTCTCCATCTTCAAAGCCAGCAGTCAGCATCTTCCACTTTCTCACTGATTCTGACCCCTGCTTCCATCATGACACTTCCTTCTCTGACCCTCCTGCTTCCTTCCCTAATAAAGACCCTGGTTATCACATGGGGTCCACCCAGATAATCCAATATCGTCTCCCTATCTCAAGATCTTTAACATAATCATATCGGCAAGTTCCTTTTGCTGTGGAAGGTAACAGATTCACAGGTTCTGGAGATTGGGACATGGACATCTTTGGGGGCCTTTCTTCTGCTTGCCACATCTACCACCCTAAAATGTTTATGAAAAATGTGTGGTTTTGAAAATAGGTTATATATTCCTTAGTGATCACCCAGAGTGAACCAGTTAGTGGCAGAGCCAAGACTAGAACGCAGGCTTTTCCCCCCTTCTTTCCCTCACCCTTCAGTACCTCCTTCACTTTTCCTATTCTCAATAACAGTGATTTCTGTGGTTGGTATTTTGCTGTTTTTACTTATAATCAGACTCAATGTCAAAGCACTCAGTATGGGTAACTTAGAAATCCCATAGAGTTGTGTCATAGGTTAGAGCTGAAAGGATTTTAGGGAGGATATAGTAATCCCCTTACTTTAAAAACAAAGAAACTGAGACCTGAAGACGTGAAGGAACAAGCCAAGTTTTTACAAAGTTAGAGGCAGAGCTAGGGCCTCAACCCCCAGACCCTGACACCCACTCTAATGTCTAAACCACCTCCTTTAATCAGTGTAATCTGAGACCACTGGCTCATGAAACAGCACAATTGTTTCTCACCTCCTCCTTCCCAGCCTTGGTGCTGGTCCCAGCCCGGTCACTCTCTTCTTAGGACTTTTTCATTAGCCAGCTCAGCAATCCCTCCTTCCTTTCTTGGCCAATTTCTGTTCCCCCCCCCCCAAACACCTTTCCTTATTCCTGACGTCTTTCTGTCAAGGTCACCCTTTCCCAGGCAGCTTCCTTCCTCCTAATTCCCATTCCTACTCTCGGGTACCTCTCTTCTGGGGAAAGTGCTGTGATCACAGTTGTCTTTAAATCCTTAACACTTGTTGCAGGGAGGTGTGAGCAAACTTGCTCTGGGCAGAGCTAGAATCAATGCACAGGACCCTACAGGGAGACACACCGAGTGGACACAGAAAGGCTCTCTGATAGTGGAGCTGGACACCTGTAGGGCAGCCTCTGCCATGAAGTACTCAAATGACATGCGGCAAATCAGTTTACTACTCTGGGTCTCTTCTCTAAAGCAGGCTATTGGACAATCTGATCTCAAAGTGCCTTTCGGTTCTAATGTCCCACAGCTCTGCTTACATAAAAAGGCTGTCATCAAAAACTCATTCGTTTGATTTCATTGACAGGATGCCTAGTTCCAGATTGTTAATACACAAAAGAAAGCAAATAGAGACGTAATATTGAATATTCTATCCTTTGGTTTTTATAAATTGGGGACAGAGTGTTCAAAAAAGCCAGGTGGAATATGCTTTTGGCTCTGATGCTGCAGTTGGGTTGGATAAATTACAAAAGTAACTGTGTAGTACTTACTCATGTGAGAAATTCTTCGCCTTCAAATATTCTCTCTCCTGATTAAAAAAATGTCGGCACACAGTTTCTGTATTCAGAAGTTCTCTTTCGTGTAGTTAGCTTTTTACAACATCTCTGCTGTATTCATAAGAAGAGAAGAAAGGATTTTATTTCTCTCCTTCTCTCGGAACAAAATGCCTTTGGAAAAGAGTGCTGTCTTTGGCAGCAGGCAAAGAGTTTCTTAAAAGGAAGGTTTCTGTTCCATGGTTGAAACAGTCACCATGGCAACCAGTCATCAAGGCTCCAGCAACTTTTCATGGACACTTTCCACTCAGGAGGCCCTTTTCCATCCTGTTGACAGAGTATTTGCATCTGTGAGCAAGAGTTCTCTGCTTCTGGTGATACTCAACCATCCAATTAGGGAGATGTCCAGATACATGTCATGTTACAGTTCCAAGTTGCTTTATATTCTGTTCTAAATTGTTAATCTGGTGAAGAATGGAGTTAAATTGTTGTAAGCCAAGAATTTTATAATACTTTAAATTATTATGGTAAATAGTACCCCTAAAACTTTGAATATATATGCTCTATAAAGTGTGATTAGGGAAAAGAGATTCCCTGCCAACTCACTAACTCAAATAATACCCTCCCATTTCACTAACGCTATTCCTTTAGGTGAGATCAATTCATTTTCCCTCTATGAAGAAGCTATTTTCCCAGTTTCTTCTTTTACTCCTGACTGCTCTTCCAAGTTCCACTCTCAAATGTCCAACTGTCTCTGAAGCATCTTGAGGTGAAGCTGGAAACTGAAACTCAGTCTCTGTAGAACCACACTCTCTCTGCCCCCGGCCCCAGTCCCTGACCCACCATTTTAAGTCTTATAATTCTGCTTAATGGTAGCTTGAAGCCTCTGCCACCCAAAACGAAGCCTTGGAATTATAAAGGTTTAATGTAAACACAAATTGATACTTCTTCACAGTTAATTTTAGAAATGGGAAAATGATTTGTGGAAACCGCTCAGCAGAACTGGGATAAACTCGTTTCCGGAATCCCCATTCCAGTGCTCTTTTCTCTCTCTTGCCAGAAACAAACAAACAGAAACCCCACCAACTCTCCCATTTTACCCCCTTTGCTTTACTCCTTAGCTCCTCCACAAGCACAATTCCTAGACATAGTTTTAAGGATAGTTCTTAAAACATTTTTAAAAAATAAAGTGTCTATTGTGAAAAATTTATAATATAGCAAAAAGCATGGAAAAGAAAAGAGATGATCACTTATAATCTCACCATCCAGACAAGGTAGCTGCCAATATTTCCTTCCAGTATTTTCCTGAACTGCTTATTGAGTCTCTTGCCAGTATACAACTGATTTTCTCCTTTGACTATGCTCTGCTAGCAAAAGAACTAGAATGAGAATCAAGAGACTTATGCAGCTCTGAGGTGACCTTCAACAAGTACCCTACTCTCATCCTCAGTCTCCTCAACCAGTTATGAGTAATTAAGAGCTTGGACTGAATGACTTCTATGATTTCTTCCAGCTCCAAAATGGTGGTCTACTGAGATTATTGATCAAATAAGTAAAGAGTTAGTTTAGATGACTAAAAGGTCTCTTGCAACTCTAAAATTCAGAGATTGCAATGTATATATTGTAGAGAGGCAAATAAGTGGAGACCCACCTTCAAAAATTAAAGCCTTCTGAGGAATAGGGCCTCTTCTTAAAGCATCTCATCCATTTATTTACTTCATTTTCTAATCACTAATTATTTTAGCTACAAGCTCAGCAGAGAAGAATCATCTGGGTCTTCCCATGCAGTGATGGATATCGCTTTGCCTACTGGAATCAATGCATTCCATGACGACTTAAAGGCTGTAAGTGTTTTCTTTTAAATATCATTATGGATGCTTGGTTTTCTTTACTGCATTATTTTACAGACAAAGCTATTTATTTTCATTCTAACATGTCACTTTCATAGAATCACCCTGAATATTCTTTCCAAACCAACAATCTACCCAAGGGTTGATTTTTCAAAGTGAAGTGAGGGCATATACTTGCATGGCATGAAAAATGTGAGTGCATGTGGTAACATGTTCCAACTTTTTCAAGAAGGGGAGCTGCTCTTCAACTTCTTTGGATAGTGGCTTACATCACCATGATCTAACATCTCATCATCGGATGAATGCATTTAAACAAAAAGATCACAGTATTAAATTCAAACTTTGCTCTTTCTCCCCTTAGCTTGTGGAAGGGGTGGATCAACTATTAACTGATTACCAAATCAAAGATGGACATGTTATCGCACAACTGAATTCGGTAAGCTCCAACTGCCACCGTCTTAATTTTCTATTACTACTCAAAACTTACAAGCTAAAATATTATGAGTCTCTTGTCTCCCATAATTTCCTTAAACCTTGAATTTGCCAAACAGATTCCTTCCGATGAGTTCCTTTGTATTCGATTTCGGATAGTTGAACGTTTTCAAGTTGGATTTCTGAGTCCTGCTACTTTCACAGTGTATGAATACCACAGACCAGGTAACCAACTCTATTCTGACATTTCTTCAGAAGACTACTTTGTATTAATTACAGAACCTTTAGAAATCTACCAGAGGCTCATAAATTTTATATTATCACCTCTCCCAGGGCTCACTCTACACAAAAGTCTCAACTTGACCCCACAAACTACTGCATGACATTGAGCAAATCATTTCACCTCTCTGGTCCTCAGTTTCTTCATTTTTAAAATAACTGGACTAGATTGCTCTTAGCATTTCAATTCTTTGCCTCAAGTTTATCTTTAGTGTTCATGTTCAGTATTCGTTGTACCTCTCCTTTCTAGAGAAGCCCACTTAGTCTACTACTTCTTTAATCCTCCCAGAATCAACTTCTACTCCATCTATATTCTTATCACAGTTTGCAGAGAGCTGTGTTAGAACAGTTGTCACATTGCATTGTAGTTATTTGTTTGCATGCCTTTATCACCAACACCAGACAATGTTTTCTTCCTTTGTGCTCCTAGTATCTAACACAGTGTCAGGTACATAATGTAAATCAATAAATGTCAAGTGAATGGCCCCACATTTGATCACTCAAACACTTCTGAGAATGTTTAATGACTGGAAAGTTCTCTGGTTCACAAGACAGATGACTCCACTTTGGACACTTCTACTTCTTAGAACATTCTTAGAGTGAACCAAACTCTGACACCCATTCATCCTGGTTTTAGCTTCTGAAATCACATAGAACATACTTAGCCTCTCTTCCCCTTGAGAAAAAAATACATACACACACACACACACACACACACACGCACGCACGCACACACGCACTTCCTTTCAGTAGACTCTCGTAACATTTTTTTCTCTCATTCATAGAAGAACCAAATATTTTAATTCTAATAAATGAATATTGACCAGTAAAATTTCAAGCACCAAAGGGTAGATAATTTTGAGGATAGAGGGGCCCATGCAAGGACAAGCAATTCAAAATTTAACCTCCACAGGCCTTACTACAAAAAGAAGGGTTTGCAATAAATGATCTCCAAGGCCCCATGGGAGAGCCTTGCTGATCAGTGAATGTGTTGTGTATTAATCAAGCCACCTCTCCTAACCACGCTTTCATTGTCACAGATAAACAGTGCACCGTGTTTTATAGCACATCCCATAGCAAACTTCAGAAGGTCTGTGAAGGAGCAACGTGCAAATGTTTAGAAGGTAAACTTCATTTAACATGTTTAGGCTGCATACTGGTTTAAAGCAGCCAGTCACAGTCCAGGGCTAATCTGGGGGAAGCAGTCTGACAAACTGTCATAGCTCAGAAGTAGAAATGTCATCTCAGCTGATTGAAAGCTGATTCATTGAGCATTATAAAGCTACTTCTCAACACCTCCTGAACAATCTCATGTTTTCTACTGTACAGAGGCAGAGAGATACCTTGTAGGCTATCAGAGGGATCACATAATTTAAATTCTTACTTTCCACCTGGCCTTGCTCATGTAGTAGGACCACAGTCTAAGAGAACAGAGGCTCCTCTTTCTTGCCCTTGTCCTCCCCAGTTAGTGACATTCTTTGTTTATTGTCCAGTTTTGTAAACCCAAGGCAGCCTTCTTGGCCAAGAAAAAGACCCAGAATTCACAAATAGTCAACTGACTCCGTGAGGGTCTGGGTTGGTTTGGTTTTATTTTGGTTTTCCAAAACATTAAAATCTACAAATTTCTTAGGTACTTATTACACCATCTTATAGCTGTAAATCAGTGAAGTTATCATCTGGTTCCTTCAAGGGACTTTTAATTATACTCAAAATGGGAAAATTTCTTTCATTCTCAATGGAAACATATACATTTCTAAAAAGCTGAATGTAGAGTGACTAGCCATTCTAAGAGTAAGTCTCATGTTCAAAATTTTTGTTTTGTTTTTGCTTTATGTAATGTTTCACTTTATGGAACTGAAGAAAATGGACACGTCTTAGAAATCTGGTATTTGTAAGATTATCTTAGATTGTCTCAGGGCTCATGGACTGTGTGTTTACTTCTAAAGAGAGTGTCTATTTCCTTACATTAACCTAACTTTACCACTTTTCACAAAATCCAGCTGACTGTGGACAAATTCAGAAAGAATTGGATCTGACAATCTCTGCAGATACTAGAAAAAAAACAGTATGTGAACCAGAGATTGCATATGGTAAGTTCCATTAAATAGGGATAGTTTATGAATATATGATCAGTTAGAAAGATCAACAACTTTAGGTAGTGATTATATCAATAGAATAGTCCATGTATTCCTTTGAAGTAAAATGCCATCACTTTTTAGTATTAACATGCAAAGTTATTTATCCTTCAGCAAGAAACATGATTTTCATTAAAATAGATAGAAGTGACGTGCACACCCAGCCAAGACACTTTACGTCAATAGATTCCATTCAATTAAAGGTGTTAAAACATATTCAAGGAGAGTTTTTGAGAAGCCACAAAATTTCACTGTTGTATTTTTCCAGTCGGTGGAGCAGAGGCAGAGACAAAAGCAATTTTAGAATTTGGGTTTTTTACTTTTTTATAAATCGCTTTGAAGATAAGGTAAAAATATCAATACTATATATTTTTTTTTAAAAGATTTTTATTGGGGAATTGGGGGATGGGAACAGCACTGGGGAATTGGGGAAAGGGGAACAGACAAGTTGCTGTCCTTTTGTTCTTCAGTCTAGTTGTGGAGGGCGTTGCTTCACTGGCCCAAGTTGGCACCATCATTGCGCTCTTCCCAGCAAGGCAGATCAGTGGCCAGCTTCTGGAAGGCCGTTCATGGTGACTGCTGGCCGCTCACGCTGGCTGCTGGCTACACACGGTAGCCCATGGCAACCCACTGCAGCAGGGGCTGCAACCTACGCAGTCGCCTGCGACTGGTGGCAGCCCAGCTCCAGGTTGAGCTGTTGTTCAGCATCTTAGCTGTAGAGGGCAGTGTCATTGGCCCTCATATGTGGGATCTGAACCGGGCCCTCTGGTGTCCCAAGCCAGCTCTTAACCAACACGCCACTCGGAAAGCCCTAAATAATTTTTAATATATGCAACATTTCAGTCCATGTTTGAGACTCTCTCCATTTCCAAAGGAGCATCTCCTGGTTGTCCAGAGCTCAGAGCTAAATCGAGTGCCCAGGTACATGGTAGTCTTGCCTCAAGTTTGTCATAGGATTAACTCCTTTATTTTCTATCCATAGTGTCTAGTGTTTATTTCTGGATATTTTTTTACAAGAAAGAGAAAGAGCATATTGTACACTATCTCAAATCTCTTCTTGAAAATTGGTAGGGCGTTATTTATAAACAAAAAATCAGTACAGTTGATTTGGCACTTTGTGTTTATCAACTGCTTTCATATACGGTTTCTCACTGGAGTCCCATAAGACCCCTTTGAGATAATAGAGGATCATCCCTATTTTACCAGTGAAGAAACTGAGGCTCAGGAAAATTTTAAAACTTGCTCAAAGCCATACAGGATGTAAGCAGTCAAACCAGGAGGCATCCTGGTCTCCAGTATTATTTCCATTATATTACTTGAATTCTCTTAATGGAAATGTAGCCATCATGATGACTTTTGTATGGTTCATAGTCTTTCTTTCTTTTGAATTCTTCTTGATTTTTTTTTAAAGCCAAAAAGCTACCCAACTCAGCCAAGACCCACTGCAGCTATTAAAATACATTGAGACTGGAAGAGAATATTATATTGTTTTAGCAAAAAAAATTTTCACTAAATGATTTCTTCCCTCCATTTAAAATTATTTTCACTCTTAACTACCCGAAACCTATTTTAACACAGAATATAAATGCAATCTGGATTTAGTTTATTACATTAAAAAAAACAAACTTAGCTGGCTTTTTTGGAGACTACGGGTTGTTACTGGAATCAGAGAATAGAAACAAAATAAAATAGTTCCCTCTCTCCACCTATACCCACAATAATAGGTACAGTGCTCATATCCACCATAAAAATTTATGAACTTGAAATCCAGGACATAAAATAGAAAAGGATCTTTTCTATTTTAAGCCACTAATTTACACAGTCTTTGTTTCTGCTACAATGAGTTTATTCGTTCATCTGTTAAAAGTCTTTTCTTGAAAGAAATAAACTAAATCCAGAATGCACTTGTTCTCTGTGTTAAAATAGGTTTCTGATATCTAGCTGGGTAGCTTAGATCTCAAAACCGGACAAAACTTTTAGGTCATTCAACCCCATCAAAAGCAAAAACAAAAGGATCTTTTCTCAGGCCACATAGAAGAAGGGATGGGTCCCTTCAAGCCGGTCATTCCAGAGCTGAGGTCAAATACACCATGGATTAAACATTGATGCCTAAATGAAGACAAAACAGCTTTGGGAGTGACTCGTGTCAGATAGCTGCCAATCTAAGCAAAGATGAGTCAGAAAACAGAATCCTATCAAAAACCAAATAATCAAAGCCTGTGGAGGTATCAAAGCAAGGGAGGGGACAAGGAGGCTCACAGGCTGGCCTGCATGGTAGATAAAGTCCCCCTCCCCCACCACTCCCCACCCCCCACCCTGCTGCTGCCCCCTGTGCAGCGTTCAGAGAAGGAAAGGGCTCTTCAAAGTGCCCCATGGGCACAACTCCACTAATCTTAAAAGATCAGAATCTGAAGCTTATATCTAACAAATGCTTATTTGGTTTGTTCTGCCTGCTTCTGTCTTAATTTAATATTGTTCTTGTCCTAATCAGTCAAGTCTATCATGGAGGCCAGGGCTGATGATTCTAAGTAGAAAATATCATTAGAGCCATGATCAGCAGATTATCTGGGAAGGCTTCTTGGAAGAAATAAGATGTCCCTTAAGGTGCCCTTACGAGCTTACTAGACTTCATTCCTTATCGGTTTCACAAATTCTGGCTTCTGTTGGACATGGCATTAGTGGTATTGACCATGAGCTGTTGTTGTTTTCTTTTTTGCCAGCTTATAAAGTTATTATCACATCTATCACTGAAGAAAATGTGTTTGTCAAGTACACTGCAACCCTCCTGGATGTCTACAAAGCTGGTGAGAATTTGTTTATCCCTTCTTCCATTCAACACTTATGTAGTAGTCATTATGTGCTGAGCTTTATATTAGACACGGAGGACACAACTTGAATAACAGAGTCCCTGCCTTCATAGAGCTTATATTTTCTTTAAGGAGACACATTTTTTTTTAAAGAAGTGGGCAAATAGATTAAATAATTATAAAAAACTGTAAAGTATGTTAAGAAACTTTTGCATACTTTGGTATGGCTTTATTCGGGGTGTTCATTTTTATATATATGTAAATTTTGAATTTACATAAATAGGAAAACACCACATACTTAACCACTTACACAAGAATTGCTGTACACTAACAACAAACCAACATAAAAACAAAACTATTTAGAATCAAGGGCAACTATGTAGTTCAAAGATAATGATAAATTGGTACTTCTAAAACAGGGTGCTTAGAGCAGGTGAGGATATAAATGAAAAAAAGATGGTTGACGCTGAGGTTAATCTCTTTTCTTTTTTTTTAAAGATTTTTGTTGGGGAATTGGGGGATGGGAACAGCACTGGGGAATTGGGGAAAGGGGAACAGACAAGTTGCTGTCCTTTTGTTCTTCAGTCTAGTTGTGGAGGACGTTGCCTCACTGGCCCAAGTTGGCAC
>NW_017731473.1:3001972-3006307 GCF_001890085.2 Hipposideros armiger | reverse complement strand
GAAGAGCGCAATGATGGTGCCAACTTGGGCCAGTGAAGCAACGTCCTCCACAACTAGACTGAAGAACAAAAAGGACAGCAACTTGTCTGTTCCCCATCCCCAATTCCCCAGCATTGTTCCCATCCCCCCAATTTCCCAATAAAAAAACAATCTTAAAAAAAATGTATTTGTCAAGAAGTAAGTCTATTTAAGGGAAAGCTTTAAGTAAATAAAAGTATAAGCTGTTCTTAGTGCAGAAATCATGAGGTTGGTGTGTACATGATTGAAGTTCAGGAAACTCTGTCTTAAGAAAATACGTGGAATTGACAATGAGCCAAGTTGAGACAGGCCACCTCGCTCCCTGTTTCTCAATGAGCGATGCTGACCCAAGGCCAGTCTTACTTTCCAGCCCCTGTGATGCTAATTTACTCAGCAACATCCAACAAATATGTATTGATTGGTAATTGTAGTCCAGGCCCAATTCTAGGTACTTGGAACCTAGGTTCTTGCCCTTGTGGAACTTAGATTCCAGCTGGGAGAGACATGCACTAAGCAATAAAGACAATAATTTAGGGGCTTGACCTTGAGTGTTAGAGGATGATAAGAGCTATGGGGGGAAATCAAAAGTACAGCAGAGTAAGGGAGACTGGGAGTGGTCAAGGGAGGGGTTACATTTTGAATAGGGTGGTCAGCTCAGGTTGGCTTCAGTGAGAAGGTGAGATGCATGCAAAGACTTGATGGTGGCGAAAGAGTGAACCACGTGGCTGTGAAGGGGGTGAGCGCTGCAGGCAGAGGGAGCATCTGGTGCCCAAGCCCAAAGCAGGAGCATGCCTGGTGTGTCACGGGAAGAGCAAGGTGGCAGGTGCAGTGAGCACAGAGGGGGAGGTCGGTTGAGATGAGGCCAGAGAGGCCACAGGGAGCAGATTATGCAGGTCCTGGAAGGGGTGTCGGCTTTGCTCAGAGGGGAGAGGGAGTCATCGCAAGGTTTTCAGGAGAGGAGCAACATGGTTTGTCTTACCTTTTAAAAGGATTACTTGAACTGCTATGTTGAAAATAAGGCCAGGGTAGAAATAGAGAAACCAGTTAGGAGACTACAGCAGTAAACCAGACAAGAGAGGATGGTAATTTAACAAAGCCAAGCTTACTGACTCTGCAATGAAAGAGAACACACACCATGGGAACAATGAGCTTCTCAGCAAAAGGATGTTAGAAAGGATTTCAGGTAGAATTTGGGCTTGTGACGGATTATTTTAGGGAAGGTTCGAGGAAGCAGGGCTTTGCTCTGGATTAGATGCTGTCAAGAAGCAGGGTTCAGTTTTTCCTGTGTCTCTGAGACCACTTCTGTTTCCATTTCTCATTTATTCAGTTCCTTAGAATCCACGTATAAGTGAGATCATATGGAATTTGTCTTTCTCTGACTGACTTATTTCACTTAGCATAATGTTCTCTAGTTCCATCCATATTGTTGCAAATGGTACTATTTCCTTCTTCTTTNCTACCCCCCCACCCCTGATATCATGCTTATCTATTACCATTCCATTGACTCCATTCCCACACTATATACTCCACATCCCATGACTATATATGTATTAAATTATAGTTAACATATAATATTATTCAATGGCAGCTTCAGATGTACAGTGCAGTGGTCAGGCCTCTACACCGTCAATGAAGTGGCCTCCCTAACAAGACATGAGTCCATCTGGCCCCTTAAAAAATATTTACAACATTATTGATTATATTCCCCAGACTGTCTTTTCTATCCCTGAGGCCATATTGTAGTTACCAATTTGTGTTGTCTCGTCCCTTCCCCTTCTCCCTCTTCCCCACCCCTGCCCCATGTAGTAATCATCAGTTTTTCCTCTGTGTCTCTGAGACTATTTCTGTTTACATTGCTCATTTATTCAGTTTTTTTGAATCCACATATAAATGAGATCATATGGTATTTGTCTTTCTCTGACTTATTTCACTTAGCATAATGTTCTCTAGGTCCATCCATATTGTTGCAAATGGTACGATTTCCTTCTTTATAGCTGAGTAGTACTCCATAGTTGTAAATGTACCATAGTTTCTTAGTCCAGTCATCTACTGATGGGCATTTCGGTTGTTTCCAGGTCTTGGCTATTGTGAATAGTGCTGCAATGAACATAGGGGTGCATATATTTTTTCGAATTAGTGTCTTGGGTTTTTCTGGATAGATACCCAAGAGTGGAATTGCTGTCTCATAAGGGAGGAGGTTCATTTTTAAGTGACATTTTGCAGCACATTAGAGCTCTCACATATATTCCCATTTAATGCCTCGACATCTCATGGCGTACAGGAATTATTATTATCCCCATTTTATGGATGAGGAGATGAAGGCTCAGAAAGATGAGGCAATTTTCCCAGACTAGTAAATGGGCAGAGTCGCAGCCCAAACCCCCAGGATCTCTCAGTCTAAACACACCCCTCTTCTATGGCACTGCTCACATTGTTTGTCAGGTTTCCTTTTCTGAGGCTAAGGCAGGATGCAGTTGGAGTGTCTTAAAAATGTATAGTTTGAGCAGCCCCCCTGAACTATCACAAAGAAACATAAAGATGGACTCCTCATGTAACAGTAACAGTGACCAAAATGCATTCCCTTTTGAAAAATCTGCATTTTACCAGTTAGATGAAATGACACGAAGCCTCGCAGTGTGTGCCTTGTAAGTGATACTAAGATTTTCCACTTCCAGGAACGAAGGATTTATTTTTGTGAATGTCAAAGCTCACATTGTAGGCACTCCCTTGGCAAAAACAACCAACGTGTCCAATATGCCCAGACTTTCTGCCAGTGAGGGGTGAGGGCCCCTCCAGAGCAAGCCTGAAGTGCCTCCTGTCACCTTCCTTCTAATGCAGGCTTTAGGGAACCACTGCAGTGCTGGGGGGTCAGGGTGGCACCAGAATCTCCGAGCTGTGGGGTTGCCTTCTTCCTAAGCACCGTGGCCAACAGGCCAGGCTACAACAGCCTTATTCATACACAATGCAGCTGAGCTTTCAAACATCAAAGCAGGCCTTTGTGAGTTAGGCTGGCACCATTTAGAAATCTGCCAGCTCCCCTTCAGCTCACTCCTATGCATTTAAACATACTTCCTCAGTGAGGCTTTGGTGTCCCTCCAAACAGCCTGGGGCCCCTACTCAGCCCTGTACTTCGCTTCCAAGGCACTTGCAGTTATTTACTCAATCATGTATAATTGTTTCCTGGCTCCACTGTAAGCTCCATGTGGGCAAGGTCTGGGTCCGTTCTATCCACCATAGCTCCTGCGCCTTGCACAAGGCCAGACACATTAGAGGGACTCAATAAGTTCTCGTGGATTCCCCATTGAGTGTGGGCATCTGAAGACCTGAGTCAGGTCTTGGCTTTCCCCTGGTGGGGATTTGAGACAAGCCTCCTCATCTCTTTGGTGGCCGATAAAACAAGGGCATTGAACACTCCAAAGTTTTTTTTATCTGTAACTCTAAGAAGATATTTTTTAATCTTATGTTGTGAAACAGAAACAAAACTGCAGGGCACATAAGCATGTGGGTATGGATTTCTTGCTGCAAGTGTGAAGAGCGCTCAGAAAAGTGAGGAACGGAGTGAGCTGGCGGAGCTTCTGGAGGCTTCCTGGAGAAACATGGGTGCGATTGGGGAAGTAGAGGCTGGCAGGAGGGGCTTTGTGGTTGAAGAGAAAAGTCTAAGGCAGGTCCCCTGGGGGTAAGAAGATGATTTAGGTGCATATGAGGACTTCATTTCCTAGCTATGTGTTTATTCCAACATGGATAGATGGGTCCTGACTTTTATAGTGGCTCGATTGACAATTTTTTGACTTTACAATGGTGTAAAAGCGATACTCATTCAGTAGAAACCATACTTTGAATCTTGAATCTTGATCTTCACCCAGGCTATCTATTTGTGGTGCAGTACTTTCTCGTGAGGCTGGGCAGCGGCACTGAACCGCAGCTTCTGGTCCAGCATACATTTACGTGGGTTAACAACCAATACTCTACAGAGAATGATGTTCCCGGGGTGAGGGGGATTGGATATTGTGGTCTGAGCACATTTAAGGTAGGCTAGGCTAAGTATGCCGTGATGTTTGGTAGCTTAGGTGTATTAATTGTATTTTTGACTTAACGATACTTTCTCCTTTTAATGTGTTTATTGGGATGTAACCCCATCATAAGTCAAGGAGCATCTGTTTTAGAAAAAAATATAAGTAGCACATAAAAGCCAAGATATACAATTTTCTTTTAAAATAAATTTGGGCCGGCCGAGTGGCACGGTGGTTAAGAACTAGCTTGGGACACCAGAGGGCCCCGGTTCGGATCCCACATATGAGGGCCAGTGACACTGCCCTC
>NW_017731473.1:2992414-2995732 GCF_001890085.2 Hipposideros armiger | reverse complement strand
GAGGCAGATCAGTTGCCGGCTTCTGGACGGCCACTCACAGTGGCTGCTGGCCGCTCACGCTGGCTGCTGGCTACACACGGTAGTCCATGGCAACCCACTGCAACAGGGGCTGCAGCCTACACCGTCGCCAGTGACTCACGGCAGCCTAGCTCCAGGTCGAGCTGTTGTTCAGCATCTTAGCTTAGAGGGCAGTGTCACTGGCCCTCATATGTGGGATCTGAACCAGGGCCCTCTGGTGTCCCAAGCCAGCTCTTAACCAATGCGCCACTCGGCCAGCCCTAATTATTCTCTTCTTCCGACTATGCTTGAAACTTTCCATAACGAAAGGTTTTTAAAAATAATGATAAGGCACGGAATAGCCACTATGCTTATTACTACAGGCATTGGATCAGCAAATAGTGCTGAGAAAGTTGTTTAGATGTTGCTACAAGAGGAAATCATGCATTAACAGTCATCATGCAAGCCTGAGAAAATTAGCTTGAACGAATGTGTGTACACTGGAACTTAAGTTGCTAATTAAAGTGGATCATCTATGCAGTTACTATTGTATCTATATACCAACATTGTTCAGAAGTTTTTCCAGATTTCATCATTAGGATGACTCTGCCAGAGTTTAATAACTAACTAGATATCAGTCCTGAAAATATAGCAATGAATTAGACCCAGTCCCTGCCTCCAGAAGTTTCCAGCCCAGCTGAAACAGATATGTGGAGTGAAACAGTGTGCTAGAAATTCAAGTATAATATAATGGGAGTAAGGGGGAGGCAGGTGTTTATGACAAAGAGTACCAAGGAGTGTATACTGGATACTGTGAGAACTGAAGATGTGTTTAAAGATGAGAAGAAATTCAACAGGCCAACATGGGGAGGAATCCATTCTAGGTAGGGGCCAGCTTATTGGCTACTTCTGAGTTCTTTGGGAATCCCAAGGTTATCTTCCTTAAAATTTCCCAAGTCTTTTACAGGCCTTGCACTTGTCTGCAAAATTACACATTACCAGCTAACAACTACTTTTTTATTTTGACATATCACATATGGAGATTAATATTGTTCAACTATAAGAGGTTCTTGTAGTTCCTGGTTCTACAAGAGTAGTAATTACAAGCAATTATATTGTGCTTACCGTGTTCTAAGCACTTTTCATATATTAACCCATTTAATCTCACAACAGTTCTACACAGTTGGTTTTATTGCCATGCCCATTTTTCAGACGAGGGGGCTGAGCCCTCACACAGAGAGCATAAATCGTTTGTCTAGGGCCACACAGCCAGGAAGTGGCATAGCTGGGGTATAACCCAGCTTAAGTCTGAAGTCTTAACCATATGAACATTCTTACTCTGCAATAGCCATTAGCCTCTCAATATAACTTTACACTCACTAATAAATAGCCATGAGGGACTGGAATGCTTAGAGAGTTTATAATCTTGACATTGTAACATGAATGTGATAACCTTAGTTGTATGTCTCTCAGGCGAAGCTGTTGCTGAGAAAGACTCTGAAATCACCCTCATTAAAAAGATGACCTGTGTTAACGCTGACCTGCAAAAAGGAAGACAGTATTTAATTATGGGTAAAGAAGCCCTCCAGATAAAACACAATTTCAGTTTCAAGTAAGTCATCGATATTTTGATATTTCGAAGTCTCTGATCTTCCCTCCAAAACTGAGTGTAATTTATTCTTGAATACATGTTTCTTACGTGCCCTATTGTTAACCAACAAACCATTAGGAGCATAAATGAAATAAAGTGAGTTGAAAACAAAGGACTATTTAAAACCATTAGGGCAGCTGAGGACTTGCTGACCGATAAGCCAACTGAGGGCCTGTGTCTGAAGATGCATCTGACTGAGGGTGCTCATCCAAGCCCCTTATACCACACCTGCTCCTTCAATAAGTTCTCCAACTATTCTGTTTGTAAAATGGAAAATGTTTAAATACGCATTTTATTATGCTTTAAAAAAAAAAAAGACGTTGAAACAGATGGTGTTCCTGCCTTTAACTGCGGGGGAGCCCCAAGCAAGTTTCACGACTGTCAGGGGCTTATGGGCCTTCCCAGGGGGAGGCCGTTCCTGAAGAGTTTGGTCGACAGCCTGGGGATTTGAACAGCCTGAGTTCAATTGAATTCAACTCTTCTCTATTTGTGGCCATCATCAGAAACGCTCCTTTTTTCATTTTTCCTTGGCAGGTATATTTACCCTTTAGATTCCTCAACCTGGATTGAATATTGGCCTACAGACACAACATGTTCATCGTGCGAAGCATTTATAGCTAATTTAGATGAGTTTGCTGAAGACATCTTCTTAAACGGTTGCGAAAGTGCCTGAAAAAGTTCATCTGCATTCAGTTTTCACTCTGAACTCCAGTTGTTGAAGTTTTTCTTCCTTTTTTTTTTTTAAATGTTCACAGCTGGTTTTATTTGGAAAGCTCACTTTACTTAGAATTAGTGGCACTCGCTTTTATTAGAGAACGATTTTAAGAGCTGTAACTTTCTGAAATAACATGGCCTTGGGGGGCATGGAGACAGATACTCATTCCAAGGTTATTGGACACCAGAAGCAATAAATTGGAATGCCTCCTAAAACCTACCACTCAGGAATGTTTGTCAGGATGGAAAGAATAGCCCATTGAAATGTAGTATCTTATAAAAACACAGCCTTTGCTCAAAAGAAAATACCAAGGAACAGAAAACTGATCATTAAAGCCTGTCTTTGCTTTCAAAATGTGCGAAAAAGCGGAAAAATGTGTTATTTTATGCTAGGTCGGCTTCAACCACACAAAGACAGGCAAATTGAAAGAGGTGGAGAAGGTGGCAGTGAGACCTGAGAAGGCCTAACCTCAGAGACCTCAGCAAACTGAGAGGGTAGGAGAGGTTGTCCTCGCCCCCCCCCTTCCACTGCCCTCTCTTTACCCTCTTGGGGGTCCCTCTACTGCCTTCCCTCCCTCTCAGCACATATTCATTTCCCCCAGAAACTCACCCTTGCCAATAATGACTCTCCTGGAAGGCAGGCCCCAGTGCAGCAACCTGGTGAAAAGAAAGCAGGAATCAGGAGACCTTTGTTTCAGGACTAACCAGATCTCTGAGCCTCGGTTTGAGCTCTATAAAAGAGGATTTATAAGAGGAGGTTCATTTTTTTAAAAATTATTCTTATTAGTAGTTTCAGGTGTACAAAACAATGCAATAGTTATCCTTTTCACCCCTCACAAAGTGACAACCCCCCTCCCCCTATCCACTACCCCCCCACCCCTGATATCATGCTTATCTATTACCATTCCATTGACTCCATTCCCACACTATATACTCCACATCCCATGACTATATAT
>NW_017731473.1:2980864-2987574 GCF_001890085.2 Hipposideros armiger | reverse complement strand
AGCGCCGCAGTGAACATAGGGGTGCATATATTTTTCTTGAATTAATGTCTTGGGTTTTTCTGGATAAATACCTAAGAGTGGGATTGCTGGGTTATAAGGTAGTTCCATTTCCAGTTTTTTGCTGGGAGTGAGTGGGGATGAAGGAGAAGGGGAAGGGACGAGACAATGCAAATTGGTAACTACAATATGGCCTCAGGGATAGAAAAGACAGTCTGGGGAATATAATAAATGATGTTGTAAATATTTTTTAGGGGGCCAGATGGACTCATGTCTTGTTAGGAAGACCACTTCGTAGTCGGTGTAGAGGGCTGACCACTGCACTGTATTTCTGAAGCTGATGTTGAATAACATTGCATGTCAACTATAATTATATATACGTATAGTCACAGGGTGTGGAGTAGAGAGTGGGAATGGAGTCAATGGAGTTATAATAGATGAGTATGACATCGGGGGTAGGGGGGTTGTTTCTGTGTGAAGGGTGAAAAGGATAACTATTGCATTGTTCTATACACCTGAAACCAACAATAAAAATTTTAAAAATTAAAAAATTAAAAAAAGAAGCAGGGCTGATCCTATCAGTATCTTAATTCTTATCCAACAGGGAGGAAGAGATGTAGTAGTCACTCACATCACCCAGGAAGGGGGATATTCACTCATTTTTGTGGTTTGGATAATGTTCTTGTTTTATTCTCTTCTCTAACATTATTATGGAGAAGACTTTTTTTTTCTTTCTTTTTTTTTTTTGTCTTGATCCATTTTGTATGGTGTTGGTGTTCTGTGACATCAGACAAAGAGAGCACCACAGCCTGGCTCTGAGTGCCAGGCCAGCTCCTCGGGACACCAAGGCCCCACTCCCAGTCTAGCTCCCAGCTGTCAAGGGCTGCTCTCCCCTTTCACACATCCTTTTTCCTGGAAAATGCACCTATGCAGACTTGCATACTATTTCAGAGGCCACCATGAAAGCCCCTGTGTGGACCTCATGACTGAAAATCTCCTTCAAGAGCTGGGAATTTAGCCGCCAAATCTGGGAGGTTCTCAGAGACACAAAGCAACTCTGACTCTTGTTTCCATGGATTTCCGTTACTCCTGAAAACAGATTGATTCTGCATGTTTAATGTGACGTGACAAACCTGTCATCAAGGACATGATCTTTTACTTTGATTGGGAGATTAAAGCAGTCCTTCAGTCCTTCAAATTAGAAAGAAGGAAAGGAAGGAAGTGAAGAGGAAGAAAGGGAAGAATGTAGGAGAGAGGGTAGAGGAGAAGAGAGGGAAGGAAGAAATGGAGGGAGGGAGGGGCTTGTTTTAAGGCAAGATGAGAACTTCATTTCTAAGAACCTTCTGGATCCTTCTCAGTTGGCAGCCACGTTGGCAGGAGCAGATCTGTTCCTTGGAACACAGTGTCCACTCCTTCACTGTTTTCATCATTATAATTAGATATGTGTGCACAACGTTCACAGTCATGAATTATATAACCCTGAGGTGTCCAAACCAGGAAGAACCTAGAGCTCGTCTCATCCAAGTCCTTCATTTGCAGCTGGGAAAACCGGCCCAGAGGAGTGGCTTGCCAGTGGTCGCAGGGCTGTGACGTGCAAGGGCTGGGACCCCAACCCGAGGCCTCTGACAGCCTAGTGTTCTTGCCCACACACACATGAGCAGAGGTTACTGAGAAATCGATTTTGGCTCTCCATAAAGAAGCATTTTCTTATAGCCAGAGCCGTTGAAAGATAGGATAGGCCCTCTAGGAGGGACCTAGTTCTCTCTCACTACCTCCTTCCAGAAATGTCACAGGAGCCATTCAAGGTGGGAGGTTGACCCTGACGACATCCACTGTCCCTTCAGCTCTGAGAGTCCATTAATAGAAAAAGAAAACATCTGCTTTCCTTCTTTAAGCCTCCATTTTCTCATCTAAAAATAGGAAAGTATGAATAATTCCCACTTCAGAGGGTTTCTGAGACACTTATAGGAGATAATATAGATCAACGCATGTAAAATACCGAGCACAGTGCCTGGCATGATAAATGTAACTTGCAGTTGTTAACCATACATTCCCGTCACATAATAAGTGATGAATTCAAAATGCCTTGCCTGGCATCATACTGATTGCGTTTTGTGGAGTATCCTGTCGGCAATTCACAACCATCCTGGGACGATTGTCACCATCCTTACTGTTAGGCAGGAAGCAGCTGAGACACTTGGAGGCTAAGCTGTGTACCTTCACAAGGTCTAGGGCGTCTTTTGGGCTCTGGGGCCCATGCTCCTAGCTTCTGAGCTGGACGGCCTTCTCACACACTGGAAGGTGGTACATTGTCATTGTGTCATCTCAGCAAAGACTCTGCCTCCCTTTAGCACCCCCCCCTTCCCCAATAGCTGTGTTTCATCAGATGATCTCTAAACTGTCTCCCACGCTAGGACACCAGGTGAGGCAGATGAGGGCTCAGGGCACAGGGGACTAGAGCAGTGGGAACACTGACGCTGGTGTAGAAAAATGAAGGAAGGTGGCTCCAGAGAGAAACTCAGTAGATTTGCAAAATGTGCCCTGAAATCACTACTACATTGATACAACGCAATTTGTAGGACTCTGAATTAACAGGTCCCCCTACCTCCCCTCAAAGGACTCGAATTTGCCAGTAGGGTTGACATTTTATCCCTTGTGAGCCTCCTACATAGAATCATAAAATACTGAAGTTTGAAGATCTCCTAGAGATCATCTAACCAACCTTCCCCCATCTCACAGGTGAGGAGACAGGCCAGGAAGGAGCAGGGACTCCCTAAGGGTCCCACAGGGGAACCGGGGCTGGAACCAGAGAGCCAGGCTCCTCTTCCCTGGTATCCGTACCTGGCAGCTCCTCCCATCAGGTGGGCGTAAAGGGCCGGCAGAGACCAGCGCCCCGGGTCGGGTCCAGGGCTAACACTTCTAGCACATGAGATGAGAGAAATCAGAACTGTCCTGGAAAGAGGGTTTTATGTGTGGCTGGAGTTTTAGCCTTTGGGTGTGTGTGTGTGTGTGCGCGCACGCGCTCTGTTGGTGTTGTCAGGGGTAGGTACAAGGGGAGTTGCAGCTGACTGTAAGGCAAGAGAAATTGGAGCTGAGGAAAAATAATTTGGCTTAGTAATTTTTTTCCAAATAGAGAATCTTTAGGAAATTAGAGCTAAGACTGAACTCTAATTCTCTAAGCACAGAAAAAGAGGAAGGAAATATGCCCAGATAGGAGTAGAAAGCAGAAAGGAGGTTTCCTGGGTGTGTCGGGGCCTTGGAGCACCTTCGGTCATCATTCATCGTCCTCTTACTGTCTCCTTTCACCTCTAAAGGCAGGAGAAACAGCCCCTTGGTTTGGCTGCAGTGTGTGTGTGTGTGTGTGTGTGTGTGTGTGTGTGTGTGTGTGTGTGTCAGAGACAGAGACAGAGAAAGGAGTTGCTACTATAGAGAAGTGCAGCCGTGAAGAAGTAAGAACTGCCCTGATCTGTGACGCTGGGAAAGTTCCTGACCCTCAGTTTGGTCTGTGTGTGTGCGCTCGTGTGTGTGTGTGTGTGTGTCAGAGACAGAGACAGAGAAAGGAGTTGCTACTATAGAGAAGTGCAGCCGTGAAGAAGTAAGAACTGCCCTGATCTGTGACGCTGGGAAAGTTCCTGACCCTCACGGGGCCTCTCAGTTTGCCCCTCTAGACAAAGACAGCAGCATTATCAGCCTAGAGGGTGGTCAGAATTAGAAGTAATGCCTCTTTGACAACTCACAGTGGGTGACAGCCAGCAACAGCTGGCTGGCTGTGTGATCTCTAACCCCCACAGCTCTCTGTGCCTCAGTTCTCTCTTTTGGAAACGAGGTAACAGTTTCTCCTGGTTCAACTTGGGGTGGTTGCAGGATGAAGTAAGATCAAATGAAAGAACTTTTAAACTGTAGAATTTTAAACACATATGGAAATAGCGTTAATAGTCAAAAGCATCTTTGTGCTAGGATACTACAAGCAGAGACCTTCTGATGTGCTCTTGAAAAACTGGGACAGGTCCACTATCTTAAAAAGCAATCTCCCCCAGTGCCTCTAAGTTCCCTAAGTTAGAGCTTCGTTTCTTTGGTCCTGGAAGCTCTCCGTCTCAGAGCAGTGCTTCACAAAGCGCCGTCCCCTGACCAGCAACATCCCCATCCCCTCAGGGCTGTTAGAAATGCACATTCTCAGGCCCCGCCACACACCGACTGTCAGACACTTCTGGGAGTGGAGCCCAGAGATCTATATTATAAAAGGATCTCTAGGAAAAACACAGGCACATTGAAGTGTATAAGAAGTATTGTTTTAGAACTTGTGAAAATGCAGATTCTGAATTCGTAGGTTTGGGGTGGCCTGAGAGTCTTCATCCCCCAGGTGATGCCTGTGGTGTTGGCCTAACAAGGTTACAGAGTGTCCTATAAAGTCAGGGGTTCTTGCACGAAGGGCAGCGGTCCTTTATAAGCCAACACGGAAGTGGAGAGTAATTGTGCACGAGGCCTCTCAGGAACGGGTTGCGGAAAAGGCAGAGGGATTCTGGGGACAAGAGAAACTCAGGGCATCAAACACAAAAAGGCCTTAAGAATGAAAGACAAGGGAGGAGGGCGCTAAATGAAAAGTAGGCTGCCTTTGCAGAACGTGCGAGGGCAGGTCTGGGCATTAATTAATACATTAACTCACCAAGATCCGCCTATGTGTTAGGCACTGTTCTATCTTATTTACATTCATCAACTCAATTAGTCCACAGAACAACTCAATGAGCTTGGTACTATTAGCTCCATTTTACAGAGGAGCAAACTGAGAAACAGAAAGGTTAGGTAACTTGCCCAAGGTCACTCAGCTAGTAAGTGGTAGAGCAGAGACTTAGAACTAAGGCAACCTGACTCATTAGCACTAGACTATTCTGCCTCAAATAATAGTCTCTGCCCTCAGGGAGCTTACAGCCCAGTGACATATCTGAGCTAGAACTAATGGCCCATACCTGACTGATGCTTATTATGTGCCAGGCACTATTCCAAGCACCATACACATATTTACTTCTTTAGCTCTTGTAGCAATCCTAGGAGACAGGGGAGGGTGCTGCAGAATGGGCCTGGCTGTGTGCAGAACTGCGTAAAACAGGTCTCTCTATTTCTGGAAGCTTATGAGAGTTGCTTGAATCGCCGAATGGTCCAAGCCCCATGTCCTAGGCAGAAAAGCTCAATCCAGAAATGGCTTCTGCAAAGGAAGCCTCAGAGTCCAAGCCCCACTTTGTGTCCTCAGCTCCCACCCCTCACCATTTCCTTACCTGGCCTCCAGGACAGGTCTCACTGTGCTAAAGAGCAGGTGCACTTGTCAGCTCTTTTGCTCACCCATCTCCCATCACCAGGCCCAAGTTCATGCCACAGATTGGTATCCTTGCGTGCACTACCCCAGACAGGCCTGCGTGGCCAGGCTGGTCAGTCGCTTCTGCTGCTGAGCGCCCTGACACACCATAGATGGCAGCTCTGACCTGCCCACCCCTATTTCTGCCCCATGCCCTTCCTCCATCCCTCCCCCACATACCAGAAATCACTGCTTTGGCACTTGGGATTCAAAAGGTTGCCTAACAAATAAAAACTGATCTTACCTCTTTGCAAAGCAATTTGACAATACATTTCAAGAGCCAAAATATGTGTATATCCCTTGATCCAGTAATCCCCCTGTTGGGTTATTTGTATACAGGGGGAAAAAAGTTCACACACAAAGATCTTCTGTGCAGAATTAATTATTCATTCAATAAATATTTATTAAGTACCTCCTATGTGCCAGGCACTGTTCTAGATGGTGTAATCAAGATAAACAAAGTTCCTGCTCTCCTGGGGATTATGTTATTATTGGAGAGAAAGACAATAAATACCCACATAAATGAGAAAAGTAATATATTTACTAAATTCTCTGCAGAGAATTAAAGGTCTGTGATAGAGAACTGGTGGCTGCTCTAGATTGGGTGGTCAGGAAAGGCCTGTGAAATGTCACTAAATAAGATGACATTTAAGTTGAGATTCTCATGACAAGAAGGGACAACCACATGAAAGCTCAGAAAAGAGCATTCCAGAAAGGGAGGCCCGTGGTCCTGGGGACCTCAAGAAGGCCGGTGTGGCTGGATCGAGGAAAGCAAGTGATGGAAAGTAAGGTTGGAGGAACGAGAGATGCCAAGCTAGTAGGATTTTTTAAGTGTGGGTGAGATGTTTGCATTTTGCTCAGTAGAGTATATGAAGCAAGGGCATGAGACCAGACTGTAAATGTGAGAGAGGCACAGAAACCAGTTCGGAACTATTGCAGCTGTCTTGGCGAAAGGTGATAGTAGCTTGGACTATACAGAATGGTAGAAATGGAGATGAAAGGAAATGGACGGTTTCGGGATATGTTTGGAGGTGGGACTAAAAGGGTTTGCTGACGTCGAATCTATAATCAACAAGCTCCCAATAAATAAAAGTCCGGGGCCAGATGGCTTCACAAGTGAATTTTACCAAACATTCAAAAAAGAATTATTACCTATTCTGCTCAAACTATTCAAAAAATTCCAGAAGGAGGGAAGACTCCCAAACTCTTTCTATGAAGCCACGATCACCCTGATTCCAAAAACAGACAAAGAAAGTACAAAAAAGGAAAACTACAGGCTGATATCTCTGATGAACACAGATGCAAAGATCCTCAACAAAATCTTAGCAAACAGAATTCAGCAATATATTAAGAAGATCATACATCA
>NW_017731473.1:2969038-2978559 GCF_001890085.2 Hipposideros armiger | reverse complement strand
ATACATATAGTCACGGGACATGGAGTAGAGAGTAGGAATGGAGTCAATGGAATTGTAATAGATAAGCATGATATCGGGGGTGGGAGGGCAGTAGATGGGGGAGGGGGGTTGTTACTTTGTGAGGGTAAAAAGGATAACTATTGCATTGTTCTGTACACCTGAAACTAACAATAAACATTTTTTTAAAAATTAAAAATTAAAAAATAAATGAAAGGGTTTGCTGAAGGAATTGGGATGGAGGTGATGAAGGCAGAAGAATCGGGCATACTCACGGATTCTCAGCTTGAGCTACTCCAGTGCCACTTATACATTTGGGGAAGGCAGGAGAAGGTGAAATTTAGGGCAATGAGGAAGGAAGATGTTATGGGTTGAACTGTGTCCCCCCGAAAAGACAGACTGAAATCCTCATCCCCAGCACCTCAGAATGCGACCTTATTTGGAAATAGGCTTTTTGCAGGTGTACTTAGTCAAGGTGAAATGAGGGCCTGCTGGAGAAGGGTGAGCCTTTACTCCAATGTGACTGGTGTCCTTATAAGAAGAGGGATGTTTGGACACAGAAGCAGAGACACGCAGAAAGGCGAGCACCATGTAAAGACACAGACACTCAAGGAAGACAGGGCAGAGACTGGAGTGATGTGTCTCCAAGTCAAGGGCTGCCACGGATTGCCAGCCACTGGGAGAAACGACGGGAGAGGCACGGGAACGATTCTCTCCCAGAGCCCTCGGAACCAATCTTGAGGACACCCATATTTCGGACCTCTAGTCTCCAGAACTGGGAGAGAATATATTTCTGTCATTTTAAGCCACCCAGTCTGTGGTCCTCTGTTAGGGCAGCCAGGGGACTCTCTTACAGAAGAGAATAAGGATTTTTGTGGGGGCCTTGTGATGTCTGTCTGAGGAATCTCCTAGACATCCATATGGAGAGCTCCAGTAGCAATTGGATATATGAGTCTAGAATTACGTTATATAAAGCGATGCATTGTACTTTATTGAAGTACTTTATATGAGATATAAAATATGACATCTAAAGTGATGGCCTCAAAAGGGAGAAACCATTACATGAATGATGGTACACACATTTCATGAAATATTATGCTGCCTCTAAAGAGACTCATTATAAAAACTAGGTAGCAACCTGGAAAATGCTTACGATAAGGTTTAAACACATGAAGCCAGTGATGGCCACTGTGGAATAACTGTCTGGATGCGAAGCAGGTGTCAAGCTCTCTGTGTTCACATCCCAGCTCCAGCTCTTCGGAATGGCCTGGGATCCGTTGCACATTACTGTATCCTGCAGGTGATGTTTGTTCAATATATTTGTGGTGCCAGGGGAAGTGAACACAAGGCTGAATTGGAAAGTGTTGAGATGGCAGAGTAAAGGAGCAATGAGAGAATCAGCCGGTTAGCTCAGTTGGTTAGAGGGCAGTGCTCGTAACACTAAGGTTGCCAGTTCCATCCCCACATGGGCCACTGAGATGCGCCTTCCACAAGTAGATTGAAGACAACTACATGACTTGGAGCTGATGGGTCCTGGAAAAATACATTGTTCCCCAATTAAAAGAAAAAAAATGCTAAGAAAAAAAAAATGAGAGTGCAAGTAGAATTAAGCAAGGAAGACTTCCTGGAAGAGCTGACCTTTGTAAAAGGTCTGGGGCAGAGTACTTACCACAGGCCAGGCATTGTGGCAGCAGAAAGGAGTGGACTCAGTAACACCTCCAATAAGTCATTCTCTGTGGACACACTCAGGCTGGACCTCTTACCACACACCGGCTGTCCTGATGGTGCTTATCCATGTCTCTCTGTCCCACTGTGAGCTCCTTGAGGACAGGGGTCATCCTTCTCAGTAACCGTAATCACGAGACTGGCACAAGGGACATATAAATTCAAGGCAAGAACAACGGAATCAGAATTTGATTGTCACGCAGGAACTAACAGGAAAGGCACATTGACATCATAGTCTATCAACCTTTGGACGTGAGCCTCCTTCAAATCCCAAGAAAATAGGATCTGAAGCCGGAAGCATAGTTGCACTTTCAGATGACGGTTAAGTAGCTTTTCCGAGGTGAGCACAGGGACTTAATTACTTTGGAAGAAATGACAGAAGCAAACACCACCAATTAGGAAAACATAATGGAAGGAGAGAACCCATTTTACAACAGCAATTAGAATCCATACACTGAGTAAGGAAGACTCGCAGTGTACAATCATAAATCAACTTTATCTTGTCTCCCAACCCCTATAAAAGTTTTATTCAGAGGAAAGGGAGAGAAGTCCTTCCTCTGCCCTTTAATGAAAACTCAAGCATCCTGTGACTCTTCTGATCACTCTTAGGAAAGAAAACGTCCTGTCATCACTTCAGTCACCAACGCTATTCATAAATTAGATGCTCAGTCCCAAACAAAAGCAAAATTCCAAATTTTGTTTAAAGTTCAACCTTTTCTCCCAACCATGGCTTGCTGCAGGCGGGACCCCGATAGCTGGGGATGGGGACACGGAAAGCTGCTTTCCCCAGACCTTCCTCCCCAGTTTGCTAAGTATGACTTCTGACCTCTCCAGGGCTAGAAAGGTGGGGTAGTGGGGAGAGGCAGAAGGAAGGCGAGCAGGGGAGCTCTTACTTGACCAGTACTATTGTAAGATGGCTTGAAAGCTGACTTCCTGTGGGCACATCCTTGGAATTTTCAGACACTCCCCCAAGCCCTGAGGACCTGTCACCCTTATGTGGGTGTCACACTACCTTGTATCCCATTGTTCACTCCTAGGAAGCCAGCGGTACCTTCAGTTTGTCCCCCTGTTGGACAGACCTAAGAGGTCTTCACATCAGTTCTTCCAGTGCATTGCCCCCTTCTAGCCCATGGGAACAGCATCCTGTGCGCAGACCAATTTTGGGCGATCAGGCTGATCCGAGCAGTGCCATCTCTGCTTTGCCTTGTCTAAGATGGCACCCACCTGTCATCCTTTAGATTTCTTTGGAGGCTGTCAGATGCCAGTCCACCGTGTCTCCCCACTTCACACTACCAGAGACATGTGTGCAGCTCTCTAAATAGACTCCATGAAGCCCCTCTCTCTTGACTTGAAAAGGGGAGACACACAAGAGCTCTCTCTCTCTCATGATCTCTGTTCAGCCCTAATCTAATGACAGAGCTGAGGGTCTCAGGCTCTCTCTATAGCACTGTGCTGCTAAACGGCATAAAGGGCGGGCAAGCACGCGCGCACACACACACACACACACACACACACACACACACACGTGCGCATGCCCAGAGAGGGGACTCAAAGATGACTCCAACACTGTTTCTCGAGGGTTTCGGTCTCTTAGGGGATCTAGAATATGCATCTCTAAGGTTAGCATAAGGCAGTTGGTTCCTACTGGGCACAGTGAAGAAGTATCCGTGGACAAGGTGACCTCTGAGCATGGTCTTGAAGAATGACTAGCATCCGGATAGGCTGAAATGAAGTTTTTTCACAGAGATGAAATAGTGTGAGCAAATGTCCAGCAGTGGGAATGAAGGGAGGTGTGCACAGAGACCCCTCCTTGGGCTGTTTACATGACACAAGTGGAGGAGAAGGCCAAGCCAGACTGAAGACCAAGATAAGGGGGTTGGATGCTTTCCTGCAGGAAGTGAGAGGTTTTGAACAGGGCAGCAGGGTGGAGGATGGGTTGGGGAGGGCTAATTCTTAGTGAAATGTGTTCTTCATTTCCTGGTGTCATTAACCAGAACCCCATTAAGAAGAAAAACAAAACAAAAACCTTCCAGGACCTGCTTTCTTTTCCAGAAAACTCCTTGCCCTTTGGAACCTCTCCTGAGTTCAGTTTATAAAGACATCCAATCCTGTTTTTACTACGAGTTCAGGGGCCTTTGGCACAGCTGCCTGTCCCAGGACCCTCCTCCGAGCTCTGGGGCCCTCAGCTTCAAGCCTGATGGGGCTACTCGACCCATCTCCCCTTGGCCCCCAATGCTGCCCCCTGGAAGAGGCCTAGAAGAGGGGCTCCCTTTCTGAGCAGGAGAACCATAAAAACCTTGCCTCCATGAGCCCAGCCACAAAGGCTCCGCCCTGGGCCCACTGGAGCCAAGTGGGAAAAATCCGGGAGGCTGCAAAGTCCAAAAAAACAGCAGGTTTGGATTCCAATGCAAGCTCTCCTTCCCTTTCTGATCTTGAGACCTCACTCAGCCTCTATGTCTTAATCTGTAAAGTGGAAACAACGCCTCCTATCTCACAAAGTTGCTGTGCAGATTAAATGAGAGAGAATGTTGAAGCCTAGCTAGCACATAGCAGATGCTCAATAGACACTCCTCGCACTCTATACCCCAACATCTCTCTGTGTCTCGGTTTGCACATCTATTAAATTTGGTGGGGATTCAAGGATACAGTTGGGTCTGATAAAGTTCCTAAGCCTCTGCCATCTGCCCCACACAGAGGCCCTGGGGAGAGGAGAGGGACTTGCTCCGCCGTGTTTAAGCTCCAGAAGCTATTTCTTCTTTTATTATTTTCAACAGTGAAAAAGAAATCACAAAACCTGGCACACATTCACACATTTGGCATGAGCCCACACCCCCCAAACTCTACCAACTAGCACCGTCTGACTCAGTTTCCCCATCTGTGAAGCAGTTGCAACTGAGACAGGCCCCCACCCTTCCCCTTCTGTAATGGCCCACTAGGTTGGAGGGACAGTGCCCAGCAGAGGGCGCCCTGAGTATAACCTCCAGGCCAAGGCCCTGGGGAAAGGCACCAGGCCAAGGAAAATTCTAGTGGAAAAAGGGAAGAAAGGATCCAGGTTTATGAGTCCCAGACTTTGAAAAACAAAACTGCTGAGCTGTCTCCTGAGTTAGGGAAAAAGAACACCACAGCCGCCCCAAGATTTCCAGGAAACAATTTGTGAAGGCTTGGGGCAATGCAAGGTTGGCAGGGGGACTTGAGGAGGCCCAGCTCTGTCTGATGCCCAGGGAGGTGGGAGACGGGGGTTGGGCGGTGTGCCTGTGGGAACGTGAGTGTTCAGGTGTTCTTGGTCACGGCGGAGTGACGTGCCTATGTGTGGGTTTATGTGTGCCTGTGCTCCATCCCACAAGTATTTATTGAACGCCTATGTTCCACTGGGCACGGTGCTAGGTGATAGGGATGCAACAGCAAATAAAACAGTCTCTGAACTCACAGAGCTAGGTTTAGTGAGGGAGGCAAATTCACAGGAATTTCAGTTCAGTGTGCAGGCAGGGCAGAACACTGGCTTTGCAGTCAGGCAGCCCGGGATGCACATCCAGCCCCTACCGACACGACCTTGGAGAACTCCAACACACAGCCTCCTTAGCTGGAAAATGAAAACATGACAACGACGTCCTAAGACATAGCATAGGTACGTACATTTTCAATGACTGGTCTCCATTATGTGCACACAAGCACATACAATGTGCAAAGTCCAGGTGAGTTACATGTGTGGCGTTAGCTCATCTGCTTAGGTTGTGTGTTCGGCATACCAGGCTCTATCAGAGGTCGCAAGTAGTGGCCTGCAGACACAGTTTGTGGGGATGCTCGTTTGGTTTGAACTTATTTCTTTGGCTCACAGAGTGTTCTAAAAATCAAAACATTTCACATAAAAATCCAGATTTCCAGTCTCTCTTGAAACCATGGAAGATCTGGCCATCCTGCAAGCATGTTCATGTGTGTGCCTGTATGCCACGTTCCCTGCTTCCCAGAGATGTGTCCTTCCCAGGAGCACCCCCTCTCCTGGCCCCTCTCCAGGCCTGTCCTTGGAGGGGTGCCAAGGTGGCTTGGGAGGGCTCATGTGCAGACACAGTCTCTGTGAAAGGAGAAGCAAGACCAGGCAGGAGCTGGTGCCAGGGCCCCAGCCTCCCCAGGCAGCTCCAGTTTCAGCAATCAGAGGGGCCAGGGAAAGCTGTGAGCCCTACCCCAGGCTCGCTGGCTGTGCAGCTGGACACTGGTTACAGAACCCAGTAATTAAGGATGGCAGCTCCACAGAATGGCTTTCTTTTCTTGTCCATAGGGTTTTGCATGTTAAAAATGCCTCAATTAGAGCTCCAAAATGACTAAGACAATGATCTCCCTAGAAAGTATCACTAGAGGTGTATACTATGGTTCTTTTTAAAATGAGCAAATTGTCTCATGGTAGAAGCCAAAAATGGACTTGTTAAACACATTTTGAGAATCCACAGAAGTGAAAGGTCGGAATCATATTTTCCTGGACCCTCCTAAGATGGCAAATCAGTCCCTCTTAATAGACATCTACTGTGTCCCCCTCAACCCCGCACCCCCTGTGTGCAAGATGTAGGCTGGACACAAGGGGCCTACAAACACAAATGTGCCCTGCTCCCTGGCTCTCTCGTGGAGATTTATCCAGGGAGAAGTGAATGCAAGAACAAGAAAGGACAGGGTATTTACTGAGACATTTTGGGGGCAAAAGGATGCCAGAACATAGAACAAGAGGCCTCTGGACCTCTGGCTTGACTATGCACGCTCCTACTCTTCTCTGAGGCGTTTCCCCTTTTGTAAGAGGCGGTCAGAAGAGCCAAGCAAACACCAGCCCCACACTCACCGCCCTCCCAGCCCCCAGCTTGGGCGTTCTCTGAGGGAGCTCAGGCTGTCACCTGGTTTTTAGCCTCTTACTCCCCGCCCCACATTCTTGCTTCCAAGTCTTGACTTGTGTTGGGAATTCATCTGGCTTGAGCTCTGAAAAAAAAAAAAAATCCATCAGAGGAGATTTTTCACACTGCTTTCTCTCTCTCAAAAAAAAAATGTCTGGAGTCCAAAATGACCAGACATTTAGTGGAAGCTTCCAGTATCTCTTATAGGGAGGGGTTCCTGGTCCAGGTGGGGAGAATAGCTTCAAGACAGGTGGGAGAGTTGTACCCCTACCCCAGCACCAGGGTTCAAGTGGTTACAGGGTTTGCTCTCAAGGATTCCTCTAAGGTCATTCTCCCACTCTGCAGATAAGAAAAACGATGCCCAAGGACGGGGGTGGGGTGGGACTTTCCCCATAGTCCTGATCTCCTGATTCCTGAGTAAGAGCTCTCCTCACTTCCTGGTTTCTCTCTCTCAGGCTGAGTGCTCAGGACGGAGTGAGATGAGATCCAGCAGGCTGCAACCCTCCCCAGCCAGATGGTAACTGCTGTTGAGCTAGAACATTGAATATTCTTGTTCCGCACCAGCCAAGAGCCCAGGAAACCCAACCTCACAAAGGTAAGCAATAATTCTGCAGCCCAGCAAAGGGCCTTGGAGGCCCAGGGCATCCACCTTTGGGAAAGTCTTTATCGCCAGAGTCTGTGAAAGCAGGGATTTGACACATAGCTATTCCAATCTCTTAGAACGCAGCACCTGGGTGGCCGAAGAGAGCAGTAGGTCGGCTACTATTAGTCCAAAGACACTTGCTTTCCTCATTATTGGCATCTTAGGAGCTTTCTTTATCAAAAGGTCCGTCTGCCAAGCAATTTGCCTGGATCGCGTCATGATCCCCGTGAGTGCCATTGGCACCCCCATCATATGTGGTAATTCCCAAAGCACTTTCAAAATGGCCGGTCTCACCAATAATTGGAAAAACACTAGGGACAGCTCTGGTGCCTACAATTCAAAGAACTTCAGAGGTGCTTTGTTTCTTTCCTTAAAACCTGGGAATCTGTTGAGATAGGGAAAAATCACCAGACATAGAAACTCCCTTCAACAAACAACCCCAGATTTCTTTTCAAATTTTTGTTAGAATGTTATTTCTAACTTTACAACACCCTGAAAAAGGCCAGGCCAAAGATACTTCATAAATGTTTTCTGATGATAGTGAAATCATCATTAACTATTGTTAACTTAAGTAAAAATGTTTATGGATAATGTCTTGCATATTAGTCATTCATTGAATAAATGTTTGTTGAATGCATCCTACATGTCTACCACTGGGCTAAGCCAGGGGAAATGACACTGAAAAAATAAGACACAGCTTTACTTTAATGGCTTTAATTCATTTAATTTCCTATATTCACATAATTCATATGTTCTAGTGGGGCAAAAAGAAAAAAAATTTGCAAACAGGCACATTTTGTAAATTGCCAGTTATAATAAGTACAATAAGAACCAAGGTGGAGATTAACAGAAGGAAATGTGGGACATTTTTAATTATCACATCAAAGCAGGGAATGCATATTACAGACTATAGTTTTGACAAGATTATTTGGTGTGTTTCTTTGTTTTGTTTTTTATATTAGCTGTGTATAAGTTACCACTGGGAGGTATTGAATGTGGGTTGAAGAACCCAGTACCATTTGGTCTTCTAATCCACTGGATAATGGATAACGTGTAATCATCTATTTAATTAAATTTCCTGGTTCAGGAATCAGAAGTTATCAGAGGAGATTAAGATGATGCTAACAGGAAATCTGTTCCCTAACTGTTTTTAACTAAACACTAGCCACGAATATGACAGAGACAAACACGCTGCTGGCAGTGAAAAGAAGGAGTAGAGGGCAAAATTGGGAATGTTTGGTTTGTTCAACTAGAGGGAATAATAGCCCGTTCTGGGCTCCACGCTTTAAGGGTTGTTGACCAATAGGAGCATGGCTGCTATTAGCTGACTGTATTCACTCACTTGGTTCGTTCACATCCAGGAGGTAGCCATCCTGTGGCTAGGAGCCCTGTCTGCCTCATTCACAGCTGTAATCTGGGGCCTTGCTCATGACTGAACACACAGTAAATACGTATGGGGTGAAGTCAATGAAAATGTCTGCAGCAACGGTGATCCCCCACTCCATCCCCTTCCTCCTTCCACGGAGCCTACCTCCCCCCAGACTGGTCTCTCCATTTCCTTCTCCTCTCCACCTGCCCTCAGGAAAGACTCCTCCTGACACTTAAACAGAGCTGTGGGTCCCAGTGGCTCCCTCCTCTCCTCTCCCTGAAGGGGATGGCCATCAGTCTCTTGTTAAAGAAATGCCAAGAATTAAGAGGCTGGAGAGGGTGGGCTGGTGTATTGACTGGGAGAGGAGTCAGGCAGCCCCCTTCACCTACCAGACCCCAGGCCTGGGTCTTGGAAACTGGGTGTGACTGTGACAGCATGCAAAAGATCCCAGGGAGTATCTGTACCATTCTTGTCACCTGACAAAGGAGAAAACTGAGGCCTAGAGCAGGAAAACGACTCGCAGCTTGCCGGTGAGAAATCAGATGAGATCTCAGCGTGGTCCGAACAAGTGGAAAAAACACCAAAGTCTGGAGTGACTGCCCTTCCCACTCCCGGTGCAGCCATATACTGGCTGCTTACCTGGGACCAGGTTACCTAACTCCTTAAGCCTTCGTTTTCTCACCCGGACAGTAGAAAATAGCTTTCTCACCTCTTCTTGGTGATTTTAGTAAATGGAGCAATGCATGTGACATACTTAGAGCAATGTCTGATATTAAATAAAGGGTAGTCACTATTATTGTTGCTATTAGTTTTTTTTGTTTTTTCTTTAAAGATTTTTATTGGGGGAATTGGGGGGATGGGAACAGTGCTGGGGAACTGGGGGAAGGGGAACAGACAAGTTGCTGTCGTTTTGTTC
>NW_017731473.1:2963183-2966733 GCF_001890085.2 Hipposideros armiger | reverse complement strand
GAGGGCAGTGTCACTGGCCCTCATATGTGGGATCCCAACCGGGGCCTTCTGGTGTCCCAAGCCAGTTCTTAACCATCGCGCCACTCGGCCGGCCCATCAATGGATTTTTAAATCACAGACTCAAAACTCTGAATCCTTTTCTCCTAGAATTGAAAGCCCCTCTCCCCCCCCAAAAAAAAAAGAAAGAAAAAGGCCCCACAGAGGCCACTCGGGTCAACCTCCCACAGATTGCCTGTCTTGGAGGTGCTGAGACCCTCTGCTTGTCCAGAACAGGTGTCTTCGCTCCAGGTAGGACCCAGAGGTCCTCCTTCCACCAGTGGGACTCTTGTCCTGCAGCATCAGCGTCTCTGTCAGAAGCTGGAAGAAGCTCTGCTCTTGGTGGGTGGTGGGCTTAAGCACATCCCGGGTTTTAAAACAAACGAAGAAAACCAAAAAAGTAAAACACAGTTTTCAACTCCAGTTGGGTGTCAAGACAAAAACCAGGACCCTACTACATAAAAAGAATGTAATAGGTGCCTGAGTAACTACAACAAAATCAAACCAACAACATGCAGCTTCTCTCCTCCCTTACCTGACAGTCCTGCAGACATGCGAGGTCTGACCGAGAAGGGGCGTGTGTGTGTGTGTGTGTGTGTTTAGACGAAAACAGAAAGGGCTCCTTAAAACATGCAGCTTCGTAAAAGTGCCCTGCCTTCAGGCTGCTTTATACCATCCCTTTTGCTGACTGTGCCAACCCTGTAAGCTTGGATGAGCCTGGCACTGTGCTAGGCTCTTTGCATAAATCCAAGAGGGCCCAGAGTCGGGTTCCGCTACGGCTCACCCCATCCCCACGCGAGGTTTCAGGAAGGCAGGAGGTGAGGCTGGGGGTTCAAGTCCCAGGTCTGTATTCGTTTATTCTGCGAACATTTTACTGAGTCCTTCATTTGTGCCAGGAACACGGCTTAGGCCGGAGGAGAATGGAAGCCTGTCAGTCCCCAGTGGGAGAACAGAACCTGCGACGCCGCAGACCCCGCCCTGGGCCTCAGTTTCCCCAACAGTGGAGCGCTGGTCCCGCCCCCAGGGGCTGCGGGCCTCGGCTGCGGGCTCCGGCTGCAAGGACCCGCCCCGGTCCTCCCCGGCTTCCGCTGCCCGGACCACACCCTCCGCGCTGCACCGGAAGCTCCCGCCGGGCCGCGGGGAGGCGGTGGCGGCGGCGGCGACGCCGAGGTTGGTTGCACTGCACCCCGCCCCCATCCCACCCCGGGACTGCGAGCGGTGCCCGGCCCCNCTAGTTGTGGAGGACGTTGCTTCACTGGCCCAAGTTGGCACCATCATTGCGCTCTTCTCGGGTGAGGCAGATCAGTCGCCGGCTTCTGGACGGCCACTCACTGCGGCTGCTGGCTACACACGGGAGCCCATGGCAACCCACTGCCACAGGGGCTGCAGCCTACGCCTTAGCCAATGACTCAAGGCAGCCCAGCTCCAGATAGAGCTGTTGTTCAGCATCTTAGCTGTGGAGGGCAGTGTCACTGGCCCTCATATGTGGGGTCTGAACCAGAGCCCTCTGGCGTCCCAAGCCAGTTCTTAACCATCGCGCCACTCGGCCGGCCCGCTATTAGTATTTTTACCATGATCACAGACCCTAATCCTCCAGATGCTTAGGCTCCAATCTGGTCCTGCCTACCCCCAGGCAGGGTTGGACGGCTAATGACCCGGGCCAATGTAATAATTACTTCCTCCTCTAATGCCCTTCGCTATCAGCATCTTGAACCATAACACATGTAAAGGCAGTTGTCAGAGAAAAGCGTGAATGGGCTGGGATAGCAGAGGCAAGCCAGCCCAGGAGAGAATCTCAGTTTTCACATCTGGTGTCTGAGAACATTTCATTAGATTTATCATTGTCAAAATGTGTCCCTAGAGCCTAGAGGTCATGATGGGGAGCAGATAACCCCAATACACACTCTTGGCCACCTGCTTTGCTTAACAGGGCATCTCTGCTTCTAGCTGGTTTGTATATATGGATTCCAGGTGAGAAAGCATAATACATAATGCATAGTACATAATACAGCTAATACAAAGTTTTAAAAACCCAACGCATTCTATCATCTTTAAGGCCAGTTTCTGCTAAAAAAAAAAAATCTATGAACTATTATTTCTTGAATTATTACTTAAGTTACTCATTTATTTATCTTCCCACACCCCTCCCCAAACAACTGATTTAGTGAAAGCAGGATATAACAGGACATAGGTCCCCTGACTCCTAGTCTAGTGCTCATTCCGATATATAAATATAGCCTCCATTGTATCACTAGAGATTTCAGATGGGGGCAGAGAGAAGGGAGACAGAATTCCTTTCATCCTGGTACTAAATTGTCAGGGCCTTGTCAGTTTTTCACTTTTCTAGTCTGCATCTTATAAGGGATTAAAATCTCCCTTCTAGGAAAAACGCTGGCCAGGAGGTGGTCAGACACTTAGGGAGCTGGTCACATGGGCTCCACCATCTTCAGTGTAGAATGGCTCACCTAACTTTACTATCGGAGTCTTCCTGCCATTCAGTCCTTAGTTCCTCGCAGGAGCCAGATGCTCAAAAGGCTACGAGGCTAGACAGACAACGTCAACGTCCAGAGCCTGACAGCGGAAGGATCGGGACAAAACTGGAGAATGGAAGCCTTTTGGCGCCTCTTCAAACAGGCAGAGATGCGGGTGCAGGAGACACTGCTGAGGCTTCAACACTCCCTACTTGGGTAGGCTTGCTTTCCTGTTCCTTGGTCATGACTCAGGGCTCAGACCACCAGAGCTTAGGCTTTCGCCACGTGGACTACTTTTCTTTATAAACTTATTTTTGGAAAAAAAAATTTTTTTTTTCTTTTTTCTCCTGGGTAGAGATGAGTGGTCTCCAAAGGGTTTCATTTCCTTTCTGAGTCAGGTTCAGCCTCATGAGACTTGGCTTTCGATTTCTGCATGCTTGCTGTTCCCTGAGTGCTCCAGGGTCCTCCGGTGATGCCCCCTCTATTTTAGGAGCCCCCCAAAATAAGCCGAGTGACTACAGATAACTTTTTGGTACTTTCCAAAATTAAACTATTTCCCTTGGTAAATTTCCACCAAATGAGCTCATTAATCTGAAAACAGGATGTGGCACATGAAGAGAGTGAGGTCAGGTGGCCTGCTCACTTCTACTGGCTTGGGGAGGAGAGGAAGGGGGTGGGTGGGAGAGAGGTGGGACCAGACAGTTGCTTTTATAGGTCCCAAATTCTTCATGTAGTGGACTGAGAATCAATGGATTTTTTTTTTTAAGATTTTTACTGGGGAATTGAGGGGATGGGAACAGTGCTGGGGAACTGGGGGAAGGGGAACAGACAAGTTGCTGTCATTTATGTTATTCAGTCTAGTTGTGGAGGACGTTGCTTCACTGGCTCAAGTTAGCACCATCATTGCGCTCTTCCCGGGCAAGGCAGATCAGTCGCCGGCTTCTGGACGGCCACTCACTGTGGCTGCTGGCCGCTCACACTGGCTGCTGGCTACACACGGTAGCCCATGGCAACCCACTGCAACAGGGGCTGCAGCCTACGCC
>NW_017731473.1:2920931-2961668 GCF_001890085.2 Hipposideros armiger | reverse complement strand
CCGCCTGGGATGCCCTAACTCCCGCTCGCATGGGCGGGGGCTCCCCAAGTGCAGGCCTCACCGAGCGCCGCCGGGGACCTGGAATCGCGACTGCAGAGCCCACCCGGGACTCACTGCCCTAGCCCTTCCTCCGGGCCCAAGGCACCCCTTGGGGTTCTCTCATCCTTGAATAGTCGCGGGCGCTGCTCTCTGCGCACCCAACTGGAGAGGTGGCAGTGGCGAGACGACAGTCACCTGCTCTCGGGGGCGGGGGTGGGGGGCGCACGAACGGGGCTGGGGGATATGCAGGCAACCCGGCATCACCGATCCTGGAGGCAGGGGCTGTGCGCGGGCTGCGGGGCACGATGGGGTCAGAGAGCCGGGCATCTAACCCCACCCTGGGGGCGGCCTACGGAGACTCCCGGAGGAAGTGGCGTCTAGTCCAGGTCGCCCCGAAAGACAAGTGGAAGGCTGGGGAGATGGGGGTACGCGGTGCAGAGGGACTCCACGTGGGCTGACCCCGCGGGTGGAGACACGGAGATGGGACCGATGAAGGTGCAGAGTGGAAGAGAAAGGGGTCAAAGAGAGATTAGGAGCAGCCGGAGAAGTGGGAGGAGTTAAGGAGGCGGGGCTGGAAGCGAATTCGAAAGGAGGGGCCAAGTGTCATATCAAGGGCTGGCCAGAAGGCTGGTGCAAGAGAAACTGGGGTGGGCGCAGGGCGTTTGGCGCCTTCCACAGTGAGATCCTTGGGGAGATGTTTCCGTGGAGCCTCAAGTGAGGAGTCCGAGTGCCTGCGTAGACAACCTTTTCTAGAAGTTCTGTTAAAGAGCGGGGAGAGAGAAGATAACTGGGAGAAGGATTTGGGATGAGGGTGAAGAGCCTTTTCAATCGCGAGGTGTGGTGAGAGCACAGGCTCTGGGTTCAGGAGTCTCCACTCACTGTGAGACCTTGGGCAAGTCATTTACCCTTTTTGTGCCTCAATTCCCGCATCCTTACCATGGGGATGATGATGGCAGGACCTGCTTCATCAGGTTCATTTGAGGATTAGATGAGATGGTACCTGTAAAAGTACTTCACACAGCACTACAAAGCCGTGCCTGTTATTTTTCACTTATTAATGGAGCAGCTTGGACATACATATTTTCAGGCTGATGGGAAGGAGCTGGTAGAGAGGGAGACATTGAAGACAGAGGGGAGAGAAAAGGCACTGGGGAGAAAGGGACCCAGAACTTGGACGGGGAGAGAAGTCTTGGGTGTCTGTCCACGCAAGGGAAGGAGGAAGCAGGTAGCATGCAGGGAAGTTTGCAGGTTTGGGGAAGGTGGTTAAGAAAATGCCTTTCTGATTGTCGTTTCTCTGAAGTAGGCCTCAGGGTCATTTGCTGAGAGGGCCAGGCCAGGGCTGGCCCTGGTGAGGGTGGAGGTCCTGGTTACACTGCAGTGCCAGGGGGCCATGCCTCCTTTACCAGCGGCCGCTGGCAGCCCCAGTAACACTCCAGGGAAGGAGGGCAGTTGAATTTATCTGGGGTCAGAGGACAACATCTGACCTGCCTTGCCCACTTGTGAGGCTCCAGTAAAGGTGATGGCTGTAGAAACACTGTATAAGCAAATTTACCATTTTAATCCTTTCCCCTGATCTTGAGCTGGAAGGGCTGTGGCCATCATCAGAATACAATGTCAGAGCCTTTCAAGCACCTTACTTGGATTGTGCCACACTTTCACTCACGATCTCATTTAGTCATCACAACAGTCAAGTGAAGTAGGTATGATTATTATCCCCATTTTACAGATGCAGGAACTGAGGTTCAGAGAAGTTAAAGACCTTGTCCCAGGATGCACAGCTAGTAAATGTCCACCATTTAGAATCCCAACTCGGATCTGTCAGATCTCAAAGCCCATGATTTGAAACCACTATGAAAGTTTGCAAAATCCCTCGTAGCAGCCCAGCATGATAGAAAAACGTGAAGGGAGCATCTTCTCCATTTGATAGGTGAGGAGACAGGCTGGGTGCTCTGGCCTCCAAGCCAGACTCTGTAGGCTCCCCTGTCTTCTCTCGTCTCTCATATGGGTGGAGTCCCACAGACCTGGTGCAAATCCTGCTTCACCACCAGGGCCTGTGTGACTTTGGACCAGGTGTCTTGCTTCTTTGAGCCTATACATGGCCCCAGATTTCTCAGCAGGCTGCTCTGTGGAATGGGAAGGAAAATGCCCCGCCCCCTGTGGGTGTACCCAGAGCCATAGTTCCCCACAACAATCTATCTGCGTCCCACTTGGCCTCTGAGACCAACTCCCTGTAGCCTTGTATTTATTTAGAGCGTTGTTCTCCTCAGAGCCGGAAAGTGGTAGTGCCTGTCCCCGGTATGTGGCCGCCTATGACTTCCTGAGTGGGGCCATGGGAGGAGGGCCCTGAGCAGTGTATGGTTCTGAGGCCTTGGACTTGAAAGGAGGGGAGGGCCCTGATGAGGAATGCCGTGGGCAGGGCTGGGCCATCAGAGGCCTCTTACTGCCTTTGATTGCCTTGGCCTTAGGGTCCCAGAATCTTAGAGCAAAGGAGCCTTGGAGACCACCTGTTGCATCTCCATTTTTTTTGCAGATGGGGTAACCGAGACCCACTGTGAGGAAGTGATTTTTACCTGAGACACTGGATATGGCAGAGCTAAAGCGCCGGGAACTTGCATTTTTGGATCTGACACCAGGACCCTGGGGATTTCCACCAAGCAATGAGCACTCCCACCAAGAATTCCAGGCTGCCTGGAGGTCTAAGGAAACAAAGACAAGTCCCACCATCTGTGGCTCCTTCTGCCGATGTCACCCGGGGAGGAAGTAGAGGAAGCCAGCGGCAACCTGACATTCTCTGACAGGGGAACTCAGACTGTGGTTCCTGAAAGTCCATGACATGGTTGCTTTTTCTCTTTGACTCGTTCTCTTGCTCTCTCTCACTCTAAAGAATGACTGGACACTCCTAGAGCCTTCAGTCAGCATCCAGGGGATTTTTTTCACCACGAAGGGTAATTCCTGCCCCATTCCTGCTGTGACTCAGCTGTGACGTTGAACCACACAGGCCAGAGAGAAGATAAAGTCATCAGACTCCTCACCAGAGAGGGTGGCCCACGCCAGAACTCATCTCTTCTCTCAGCACAGACTCTACCCGGCTGGTCCCATCCCCAGAGGCGCTTAGTAGGGCCCCCTGGCCAGCGTGGGACCCTAAGATGGCCTCTGGCTCAGCCAGCAGCCCTCGCCCAGCCCCCGATGAGAACGAGTTTCCCTTTGGGTGTCCCCCCACCGTCTGCCAGGACCCATCAGAGCCCAGGGCCCTCTGCTGCACCGCCTGTCTCTCTGAGAACGTGAGGTGAGGGGATGGAAGAGCAGAGGGTGGGGGGCGAACGAAGGTGCCAGGGAGGGACCCCTGATGGGAGGCGAGCATGAGAGGACCTGGCGGCTTTGGTGCGTGACTTCCCCTCTCTGGCCTCAGTTTCCACATCCTTTCCTTGCAGTTCTTGACACTGCCCCTCCTGACTATGGGTGGAAGGAGAAGTAGCCACAGACAGATGTCAGCTGCCACAGTAAAAGGCCATCCAGGGTGAAGGGGGAGAGCCTCAGGCCCAGCTGTGCTCCTTACTTACTGTGTGGCTGGGTGCAAATTACTTCATGGCTCAAAGCCTCAGTTTCCTTGCCTGTAAAATGCCTATAAAGCTATTTTCTACCTCCCAGGATTGTTACGAGGCCCAATCAGTAATATTCCAAAAAGTTCTTATAATAATGAATATAAGTGATGAACTGTTATACAAATATATCTCCTTCCACGATATCACCCATCACCTTGTACTGTTTGCTGAGAACACTTTTAAAGAGGACAAAGATATCTATATTTATATATGTGTTTATAGATGGTATATTTATACATAATATAATATGAATATGTACGTGTTAGATAATATATGAATATGTATGTATTTGTAAATATACAGTTATATTTACATAAATACACATGTCATATATATGAAAATATATACTATATATCATATGCATAAAAATATATGTATATTTATATTTAAAATATATGTATATTTATATTTAAAATATAAATATCTCAGAGATGTGTGACATCAGTGCAATCATTAGCATCCTGCCTTAAGCAACTATTATATGCCTTCTGTGTGCCAAGTACTCTTTCCTTGGGTCTTCAAAAGAGCCTTGGAAAGGTGGGTACTGTTACTATCCCACTTTACAGAGGAGGACAATAACTGAGAGATTAGGTCAGCTTGTCCTAAAACTTGTCAGTTTCCTGGCAAATGTGTTCCTTAGCTGCCCTGCACCACCCAGCATGACCTTTGTTTGGGGCTTTACAGCTTAAGATGGGAAACTTGAATCAGGCCAGTTTGAGAAGCTCAAATGCTTTGACTCAGTGGGAGGCTGTGAGAAAGAGGGGAGAGGTTGTGGCGGTGGAAAGGCCAGGCTGTAGGAGTGGGGAGGTCCAAGCTTGATCGGTTTTACTGTCAATCTGATTGTCCTGGGTTCACCTCAGGCTTTTGCACTGGGCCTCTTGGCTTCCCTCTCATTCTTCCAAAACCTGGCAGAGGCGGGATGTCGAAGGGACCCAGGCCTCAGGTGTGAAGAGCTCTCTCTGCCCCTGACCATCTCTACCCGTGGCCAATCCCCATGTCCTCCAAGGCCTCACTTATTTTCCCTGGAAAATGGGCCTGAACAGTGGCTCCGACTATGGATCAGAGTCACTTGGGAGCTTTGTAAAAGCCCATGGGCCCATGTGTCACCCAGCCAGAGTGACACCCATTCCTTGTTAAGAACCTCAGGCTAGGAGTTCTGTGGGGCACCTTTTTGTCCTAATCAGCCATGGTCGTCTGTAATTCCTAAAACCAAAAGACTAAAACCAAATAGAGAAAGCTGAGAAGAGCAAATAGAGCCACACATCCACACTCCCTTATCTGAACCCCTGGCTCGGATGGATTTTGGAATGCAGAAATTGTTCAGATTTCAGAAAAGCAAGTCAGTGCATTACTATGTAGTTCTCCCAGTGGGGACTGGGGCAGCACCTTATAATCAAACCTATCAATATTTCTGTAGTGAAACATAAATATTCATGCTAAGTGGGATAAGTAGGTACTAGAATAGCTCCAGTCACTTAGGGTCAGGTTTGGCTGCCAAACAAGCTCACTGCAAACTACAGGAAGACATTGGGTGCCCAGCACTTTCAAGGTTTGGGAATGGTGGGCCTGGGACTGGGGACCTGCGCGCTCATTGACGTCATGCTGGGCAAGGCTTCCGGAGCTATCAGGATGGAGGTTGGTGCCTGGGAGTTGAGAATGCCTCACTCAGCTGGATTTGTTCATGTGTCCCCAGGAACGGCGAGGATCGGATCTGTCCCACATGCAGAGGACATGACCTCCAGTCTGTAAGCCCCGGAAGCCTTGTGTCTCAGGAGAAGGTACGTTGGCACAGCCAGGAAACGCTGTTTGTCCCTTATTCTCCATTTGTCAAGGCTGAGGCCAAGTAGGCAGCTGTTTGCAGAGTCCGTGGCAGGCACCTCCCTCCTTGTCTTGAGTCTAGAGTGAATTTGGTTTGTAAGCCGTGAGGAGATTGACAACATATTGGTGAAGCAATTTGCCCAAAGCCACCTGGCGGATCTGTGACAGATTCAGGATAAGAACAACAGTCTAGACCAGGGTTCCACAAACTGGGGCCTTCAGGCCAAATCCAGCCTTCCACCTGTTTTTGTACAAGCCCACGAGCTAAGAATGGTTTTTGTATTTTAAATGATTAAGAAAAAAAAATCAACAGAAGAATGATATTTTGTGACACATGAAAATTATATGAAATTATGGAAACTTCTGTGTCCATAAATAAAGTTGTATTGGTGCACAGCCATGCCCACTCACTTATGCATTGTGTGTGGCTGCTTGAGTTGCAACAGAGGATTCGAAGCCCAAAATATTTACTGTCTGGCTCTTTGTACAAAAAGTTTGCCAACTGTTGATTTAGACCAGCGGTTCTCAACCTGTGGGTCGCGACCCCTTTGGGGGTCGAATGACCCTTTCACAGGGGTCGCCTAAGACCATCGAAAAACAAAAAGATATTTACATGACGATTCATAACAGTAGCAAAATTATAGTTATAGAGTAGCAACGAAAATAATTTTATGGTTGGGGGTCACCACAACATGAGGAACTGTATTAAGGGGTCGCGGCATTAGGAAGGTTGAGAACCGCTCATCTAGACAGTTCTCCCTGCCCCGTTTGCCCTCAGACAGAGAGGCCGTTCTCAGCTTTCCTCTCAGGCTCTACTAAGCTGTGCTCCCAGGAATAAGAGACAGCTTTGGAAAGTGTGAGGGGCCAAAGAGACGTTCTCAGGCCTCACAGTTTAGAACCCCAGCCCTTCTGGGTTGGAAGGACACTCACAGGTCATCTGTAGAGCCCAATGCTGACCAGAACTGGTCCATTCCCACCAGTTCATTATACAATGATGAAAATGAGGAAATTGTAGTGAGTTTTTTATACAGCTAGTTTTCCATTTATAGAATCAACCTTTACTCTGAGACGTATGCTCTTCCTTTACCTGTCTTTGTATAAATGAAATGATAGTGATAGTAAGTGATAGAATTTGGGGTAAAGCCTTTGCTTGGTAAAATTAAAAGATGGCAATCTTTATGTTAATCTCCCAATTTAAAAAACTAAAGTAAACCTTGTATTGATCCATGACTCCAAAGCCATAAGAACCACTGCTGTAAATCTGACCCCGTCATCTTACACTTGGGGCCCCGACACCCACGGAGGCATCTCAGTGCAGAGCTTTCCAGGGACCAGGGCCTCTCTACTGTCCTCTGGGAGGCACCGGCTCCTTTCAGCCAAAGCTCTCCTCTTGCCACGCCTCAGGACTCAGGACCTTGATGTCCAGGGATGGCTCTGTATACTTCATGGCACGGCCGAGATGACTCCTGTGCCTGTTTCTTCGTCTGTAAAATGAAGAAGCCCAGTTGGCTCTGCAAGGCCTTTCCGGGACCTGCGATGTCCAGGTTACTGGTCAATGGCTGACAGGGCCGCTGTCCTTCCGGCCTGTGGGAACCAGAGGCAGGCAAGTCTCCACTTCCTTCTCCCTTCTCCGCTGTGGTTCCTCTCCTTCAGAGAGTTGGGGGAATTTCCTCCCCACCTAGAGTTGATTTTGAGGGCTCACCCATCCCCTTCTCATCAGCCCCTCCTCCATAGGCCCTCAAGGGAACCATCGTAAAGCATTTTCCCAGAATTTTCACTGCACAGCATGGTGAGAGCTGATAGACTGATCCGTGGAATAACTTCCCAAGCCTCCCTGTTTGGGTTTGGGTGTCTTTGTGAATTAACCATGAGACTCGAGCAGACTCATAACTCCCTGTGGGTCACCGTGCTCCACCTGCAGAAGGGAGGGGCATGGGCTAGATGCTTCTTGAGGCCCCGCCTGCTTGAATGCCCCAGGACTGTGCTTTTTAACTTGCTTTATGCTTGCCTCTTAACACAATTAATACACATTCATTATAGAAATCTTAAATAATATAGATAAGAGATATTTTAATATCTCTTAATCTAGTGGTTTTAATTTTTTCATCTTGGTTAACATGAAATCAGATGACAGTGGAAGTGCTCTGATTAAAGGGGAGCCTGGAACCCTGTTCTCTTAGTTACCCTACTTCTTTCTTCTGTCCCCCCGCTCCCCCCCCCCACCCCCGCACTCTGGGCATTCCTAGAGCTGAGCACAGTTTGAAACTTGCTGTCTTAAACCAAATGAAGTGACTCTAATGGTGAGATTACAGGCACTGTAAGAGGCTGCAGGGTAGAAGGGGGTGCTGCCTACATTTGGGGGCACGCCAACTTCCAAGCATGGGTCCTTTTCCCACCCCCAACTTCCCCACCTGATGTGGTCATCGCTGCAGCACCCCCAGGGGAAAGCTCGGGGGCAGGGTGAACCAGCGGAAAGACCAGGGACTCCTCCAGCTCCTCACCCTGATAGGAACTTTGGGGGACTTTTTACCAAACAAAAGCCGCTGATTATAAGTCAACACTTTCATGTGTGGTAATTGCGAAGTTTGTCTGTGCATCTGGTGAAGCCTGGGAACTGGAGGTGGGTGGAGGGGCGGGGCCAGAGACAGCTGAGCTGAGTCCAGAGGTGCCCATCCTTGCAACCCCTTTCCATGCCATCTGCTTATCAGTTTGGCCTCATCCTCTGATGTCATTAGATTAATATCTCTCCAAGAAGTGCTCAGAGCCACGGACTGATTAGGTAATGTAAGAAGCAGATATTAAAGGATTACTGTTGACCTAGTTGGAGACTTGGCTCTTGCCTGGAACGGCCTTCTGGTAGAAGTGACAATGAAGTAGCAGATGACCTGGTGGCTGGGAAAGAACATTGAATTCTGTCTGCCTGTGATCCTGTGAATGGGATTGTTTCTCTCTCTCGTCCCTCTGAGGCCGCTCAAGGTCAAAAGCAAGCTGGCATCTACTGCCAAGGGCTTGCAATAATGCCTTAACTCATTCTAGAATCAGAAAATGACAGGAGGTCAAGCTGTCTAGTCCAATTTCCGTTCTGTACTGGATTCCTGCCAGGTGGCATTCTGTCCTTCCAGTGATAGGGAGTTCATTCCTCCATGAGCTGACTGCTTCCACCAGGGGGGACTCTGACTATTGTACTGCTTTCCTATTTGTACTGCGCTGAAGTCTGCCTCCCTTAAGGCCACAAAAGTCAAGTCAGTCAGCCTCCTGTTCCCTGAGGCAGTCCTGCATACAAGGTCGGACAATTAAGTTCGTGAACTCATCCTAGAAAAAGTGCTCCATACCTCATTGCTGAATATCACGATGGTCACCTTTGAAGTGCTCCCCTTGGGAAGCTATGCACTGACACCAGCACCTCATCTACCCTGCAAAGCGATTTTGGAACTCTTTTTCTGGAATGGCCATCAGAGCTGTTGTCGTATTACCCTTGATACCCTGAATGTCATCAAAAGGTCTCCCTTTCAATATTTCCTTTATCTTCGGGTAAAGAAAGAAGTCACTGTGGGCCGGATCAGGTGAGTAGGGAGGGTGTTCCAATACAGTGATTTGTTTACTGGCTAAAAACTCCCTCACAGACAGTGCCGTGTGAGATGGTGCATTGTTGCAAGGAACCATGAATTGTTAGCAAAAAGTTCCGGTCATTTTCATCTAGCTTTTTCACGCAGCCTTTTCAGCACTTCCTAATAGTCAACTTGGTTAACTTTTCATCCATTTGGTACAAATTCATAATGAATAATCCCTCTGATATCAAAAAAGGTTAGCAACATCGTTGCAACAAGTTCGCGAACTTAATTGTCCGACCTCGTGTGTGGAAAGATGCTGACCACATCCCTCTGGAGTCTGCCCTCGGTCTATGTATCTGTGATGTCCTCTGAAATGTGTTGCCTAGAAATGAACCCCCGAGCCCCTACGCTTCTGAGCTTGACAGTCACATCTATAGCCTCATTGATCCTGTGATATCCTGTGTCACAAGTGGGGGTGATAGCTCCATTTTACCTCGAAGTGTCATATCGGGGCTCAGTAAGGAGGTGCGCCTAGACCAAAGTCATATAGCAGGGGGAGGCAAAGCCAGGCTCCAACTCCTGCCTCCTGGGCTGGTGGCATCTTCTCCTCTGCTGCCTCCAAATGGCAGATCACCCCCAAATGTTTTATGCAGGTTTAAATAGCATAGTCAGCCTTAAGTGCTGGACTCCACCAAGTGCTATGGAAAAACGGGAGTGGACATGACTACTTTCACCCAGAAGAATCAGGCAGGGCTTCCTGGAGGAGGTGGAAGTTGAGCTGAGCAGAGGTTGCCAGAGAGGAAACTGTCCCTGGGACACAGGAGGGCAGGAACTGGTGAGCAGAGGCAGCAGACTGACTGGATCTGCCCTGTCACAGTAGAGGACCTCTCCCTCAGCACCAGCTGAAACCTGAGCAGAAATGGCCCCTCCAGGCGTCCAAGACCTCAGGCGGTCTTTGTGCCCAGCGCAGTGGTGTGGGCAGTGCCTAGCGTGCTATAGACCCTCTGTTCTGTGCAGTGGCTTCACAGAGGAGGCTCTTCACAAGGGGTGCTTGTGGCACCCTCTTTACACTCACATTCTCAGAGGCCCTCCGGTCCCTGAGTGGGGGGCCTCTCGATGGAACCCTCTGCTGAGCCCGTCACAAAGGGCCTGGGTGAGCAGGGTAGCTGAGAACACCACACACCCCCAGACTTCCCGGACGCAGACAGAAGGACGAGTGTTCCCTCAGGGCTGGGATTTTGTTTTCTCTGTTTCTGTTTCCTCCTCAGAGGAAATTCCACTGCGAATTTTATTTTTAGCAGTTTGAAGCAATGAGGCCACTCAGAGGGGCGCATGTGGCACCAGACATACACCAGGCTTGGCTTGGCCCACGACAGATACCCCAGCCTTCCTCTGCAGCCCAGACTGATTCCCTCTCCTGTCCCCAGTCCCCAGTCCCCAAACTTTAGGCGAGGCTACAAGGACTCCCATGTGTAGAGGAAGGACCCTGGACATGGACTCCAGGCCCCGGGCCTCTACCTCTCCTTTGCCCCAAACTTGCATTGCCTCCTGCAAGTAGGCTTTCCCACCTACACGGGAGAAACAGGACCACCAAGGCCCGACCCCCTCCTCTTGGCGCCATGAGGTCCGAAGGAGCGGTGCTCATACTCACACAGGTGCTGAGAAAGCAGAGAGCCCTCGCAAGGTCTCGTAGCTATGAGACAGAAGACCCGGATTCAGTCAGCTCCTCAAGTGTGCAAGCCTGGTGCGACCTCAAGCAAGGCAGGCACCCAGTTTTCCCACCTGTGTTAAGGTGAAGGTCATCTCACCCTGCCTGGATGATGGCAGGCATCTTATGGGATATCATGCAAAAATGCTTCGGTCCTGTATAAATACAAATACAGTTAGCGACGTTTCTCACCAGCCTGAGGAAATCCAAAGGGAACATGGGGTTTTATAGAATTGATTATTAAGAGTTTGAGATATGAGGATTACATGAGATGCAAGTATATGACAGATATTAGGGGAGAAAAAAGGTGCCCCAAGGTCAGTGCTTAATCCACAGGAATACTACCACTAATAATAACACTAATAATAATGACTAGCATTTATTGAGCACTGCGTTAGGCGGAATGATGTTCCCCAAAGATGTCCACATGTTAGTCCCTGGAACCTGTGAATATGTTGCCTTCCATGGCTGCATTAGTCTGTTCAGACCGCTGTAACAAAGTACCACAGACTGGGTGGCACGAACAACAGAAATTTATTTCCTCGCAGTTCTGCAGGCAAGAATTTCAAGACAGGGATGGTTTCTTCTGAGGCATCTGTCCTTGGCTTGTAGAGGCCAATGCCATCTCCTTCCTGCACCTTCACTTGGTCTTCCCTGTGTATGTCTGTGTCCAAATTTTCTCTCCTTCTAAGGACGCAAGTCATTTTGTTTTAGGGCCCACCCTAATGATTTCATTTTAATGTAATTCCCTCTTTAAAGTCTCTGTCTCCAAATACGGTCATGTTCTGGGGGCTTAGGACTTCAACACGTGAATGAGGGGTGGGGTGCGGGGATACAGTTTAGCCCATAACAATGGCAAAAGCAACCGTACAGATGTGATTAAATTAAGGATCTTGAGATGGGGAGACTCTCCTGGATGATCTAGATCAGCCCAGTGCAATCAGGAGCGTCCTCGTAGGAGGGAGATGGGGCGGTGCTGTGCTGCTGGGTTTGAAGGTGGAGGAGGGCCATGAGCCAAGGAGGGCAGACAGTCTCTAGAAGCTGGAAAAAAACAAGGAAACAGATTCTCCCCTGGATTCTCCGGCAGGAGCACAATCCTGCCGACACCTTGATGTTAGGACTTCTGATCTACAGAACTCTAAGATAATACATTTATGTTCTTTTAAGCCTTTGTGTTACAGCAGCAATAGGTAACTAATACCAGAATGTGCATTATCTCATTTAATCCTCACAATAACTCTGTTATCCCCGTTTTGCAGAAGAGAAAAGTGAGACATGGAGAGGTTAACACTCTCCCAGAGCCATACGGCTCATACGTGAAGTGACCAAAATGGGCTTTGCACCCTGATGGACAGGCTCCAGAGCCCATCCCCTTAACTCCTGTAGCAGCCTAACGAATGAGTGGCTGATTAACTGATGGTGAGACTATGGGCAGCCAGGCTGCCCACTGAAGCCTCTGAAGGCCTCTCAAGTCACCCCTACCCCTCCTCTGTCAGCCACTGGAGGCTGGTCACAGCCCACACCCATCCACACACACATAGCAAGGACGACTACAACATCCGTACATCGCTTTCCACCCTTCGACAGGCTTTTCACGGCACCAGCCCAACACCAGCAAGGCTCAGCTGCCCAAAAACACATGCCCTTCCACCTGCAGGGGGGGATCCTAGAGTTCCGCTGTTTGATCTTTTCCACCTTTTTATCCCTCCTGTGACTCTCACTTCTAGCTTTGAGCTGCAGAGGATTCGAATCATGGACTTGGAGGGAGTTTTAGGGCCTGAGAGGCTCCACTAGTCCATTCACCAGGAACCAGGTCCTCACCTAGCATCAGTCCCTCCGTTGTTCCCACAGCTCAGGAAGCTACCTGCTGGGAGAGGCTGTGTCACTGCACACTTTCCAAAGCATGCCGACTCCCTGCCAAGGCCACCCTCTACCACCGCACCCCCAATGAAACATCTGTTTTCTATTCTTTGTTGGGAACAACTTGCGCTTGAAGCCCGGGGGTAGAGGGGAAAAGAGGCAGTGGCCCTTTGCTGGGCTTTCTGTGTCCCAAACAGCTCTCTTTTATTTTACTTTTAAAGAATGATAACTAGTGTAGCTTTGTATTTGCTCAGCCCCAAAGACCTCTGTCCTCCCCCCCTTTTTTAAACCCAAATCTCCCTTCAGTTTTTCCCATTAGATTATTCTTTAAAAAAAAACAAAAAAAACTATGGAAGTCAAGATATTTATATGCAATGAAATTCACTCATTTTAAGTGTACAGTTTAATGAATGCTGGTAAATTTACACAATTGTGTGACTGCTTCAGTCAACATGGTGAGTGTTTCTTTTCTGCACCAGAAGTTTCCTTGCGCACCTGGTGAGTGTCCCCCAGCTGCAGCCTCTGGTCTTCTTTCTGTCACCCTCGTTTTGACCTTTCTAGAATCACACAAGAATGGAATCATAGCGTGTAGCCTTTTGTGTTTGACGTCTTTCCTTTAGCGTAATGTGTCTGAGGCTTCTCCATGTCATCGCATGTAGTCTTTCGGTCTCTCTCATTGCTGAGTAGTGTTCTAGGGAAAAAAAACCCCACAGTTTGTTTATTCATTCACCACATGATGAATATTTGGATTTCTTCCAGTTTGAGCTATTATTCATACAGCTGCTACGAGCCTTCACATACACACATAAACATATGTTCTAGTTTCTTGGGCAAATTCCTAGAAGTGGAATGTGTGGCTTGTATGATAACTTTATAAGCATGATTTATAAGGAAGTTACTTTGTAAGTATGATTTAACTTTATGAGATACTTCCATAAATTTTTTTTTCCAAAGTGGCTGTACCATTCCCACTAGCAACGTTCATATGTTCCAGTTCCTCCCATCCTCACCAAAACTTGGTGTTGTCATTCTTTTATGATTTTAGCCATCTAGTGAGTAGACAGCAGTATTTCATTATACTTTTTATTTCTCTGATGGCTAGTGATGTTGAGCATCTTTTCACAGGCTTGTCATTTCTATATCTCCTTTTGTGAAGTATCTGTTCAGTATTTTACCCATTTTTATTAGGTTGTTTGTCTTATTACTAAATTGTAAGATATATATATATATATATATATATATATATATATATATATATTGGATACAAGCCCTTTCCAGATGTATGTTTTCGAAAAAATTTTCTCCCAGCCCCCCATGGGCTTGCTGTTGATAAGAGATACAGTTGACCCTTGAACAATGTGGTGGATGACCCTTCCCACACAGCAGAAAATCTGTGTATAACTTTTGGCTCCCCAAACGCTTAATTAACTATTACAGTTATCCCTCGTTATCCGCAGGAGATTGATTCCAGGACCTCCCGTGGATACCAAATTCCATGAATATCCACATCCCCGGTATATAATGGTGTAGACCAGCGGTTCTCAACCTTCCTAATGCCGCGACCCCTTAATACAGTTCCTCATGTTGTGGTGACCCCCAACCATAAAATGATTTTCGTTGCTACTCTATAACTGTAATTTTGCAACTGTTATGAATCGTAATGTAAATATCTGATATGCAGGATGTATTTTCATTGTTACAAATTGCACATAATTAAAGCATAGTGATTAATCACAAAAACAATATGTAATTATATATTGTGAAATATTTATAATTCATGAAGTGTCATTTTACCTCCAATACTGCTGCTTTCAACACAGCAGCTGCTCTCTACACAGTAGCTGCTCTCTACACATGTGTGACTGGTCCGCATAAGTACATTATGGCGCCAACCCTGTCACATACACCTGTATTTGTATGGAGTGTATGTAATGTGGTTGGCGCGATGATGTCATCACGCCGGGTACTCATGTGGGCGTATCTGCATGTGGGCGGACCCCCCTGGAGACGGATAGAGGAGCGGTGTCTCGGTTCCTAAGACCATCGAAAATATGTGTTTTCCGATGGTCTTAGGCGACCCCTGTGAAAGGGTTGTTCGACCCCCAAAGGGGTCGTGACCCACAGGTTGAGAACCACTGGTGTAGACCAATGCACACAGTTGGCCCTCTGCATCCACAGGCTCCTATCCGCAGATCAAAAACAGTACAGGTGTTTAGTGAAACACTCCACATGTAAGTGGACCATGCAGTTCGAACCTGTATTGTTCAGGGGCCACCTGTAATGATGTGGTTTGGGAAGAGCCCTGGGGCCATGCTGCTTCCTCACTGTTCCTTCTTGGGCAAATCCCTTCCCCTCTGTGAGCCCCGGTTTCTTCATCAGTAAAAGAACAAAAAACCCACCCTGCCTTCCCCACAGTGTTGTTAGGGGCCCTAGGAAGAGTTGTGACCCTAAACGCATTTTGTAAACTCTTCAGATCTATACGTGGGTTAATACTGTTGTCAAGTTGCTGTTGAGTCTGAACCCCTTCTGTGTCCCTGCCCTCGGGCTGTGCATTATCCAGAAGGAGAGCAGGGCAGGCCAGGCATGCCTCCGTCAAGGATGGATTACCAACGAGGAAGCAGATGGCATTGTGAGGAGCACCCCCATGGGCTTCAGGAGGAAGGAGATGCCCACTTGTGCACCCACCATGTCCCGAGTGTCTCCTCTGTGCCAGGCCCTGCCCTCAGCACTGGGAACACAGCTGGGACCCTCGCAGAGCCTCCAGGCCAGTTGGGACAATCAAAGAGTGAACACTGATTACAGGGCTGTGTGGATCATGTCCTGACAGGAGAAGTAGAAGGGATGCCCAGGATCGCAGCAGGGGCCTCATCATCCTTTTGGAAGGAGGGTCACAAAAGGGTCGAAGCTCAAAGGCTGGAAAGGAGTCAGCCAGGAAAAAGGAACAGCATGTGTAAAACCATGTAGCCCAGCCCAGCTCATGCCCTGTTGGATCCTGGTGCTTTGCAGAGAGCCCCAGTGGTCACCACCAGGACTCCCATAACATCCAGTGACATGTTATTATTTCCAGGATCACCCAGAGGTGGCAGTCGATGGAGTTGAGTGCCCCTTTGCAGGCGTTGGCTGCTCCTTCAAGGTAAGTATCTGAGTGTGAGAAAGTCCACTCCAGTCCTGGACCACTGGGTCTCCCCACTTCAGCCCCTCCAGGATTTTCCCACAACATCAAGCTACTCCTCTGGATGTCCCTGACGTTAATGCCTTTCCCAAGCAACAAATCTCACTAGTAAATCATTTCCGTACTCAGGAAAGTTCTATATGTCTCATCTCAATATTGTAGCATCACTGTAATGACCCCCCAACTCCCCATGCCTCTCTCCATGGTCCTGAATGAATACTGTGCTCAGACAGGGCACAATTGTTGCTATAGAGGCTGGGGTGCACACGGCTCACTGTGGGCATGTCTGATGTCTGGGTTCTCTGAATTCCTCTCCCTGCACACAAAGCAACTTCCCCTTTGCTGGGTGAATGGATCTAATTTTCTTTGGGAACCTTTGGTGGCAGGACCCTCCACTGCTCCCGGGTACTCCCTCCACCTTCTTTGTTTTTACTGATCAGCCCCATTCTCTTGGCAGGGGAGCCCAAAGCTCATGCAGGAGCATGAGATCACCTCTCAGGCCACCCACCTAAACCTGCTGTTGGAGTTCATGAAACACTGGAAAGCCCAGCTGGGCTCTGGCCTGGTGTCTAGGCCCATAGCTCTGGAACAGAACATGTCAGACCTGCAGTTGCAGGGGGCCGTGGAGGTGGCTGGGGACCTAGAGGTGGACTGCTATCGGGCACCCTGCTCCGAGAGCCAGGAGGAGCTGGCCCTGCAGCACTTCATGAAGGAGAAGCTCCTGGCTGACCTGGAGGGGAAACTGCGCGTGTTTGAGAACATCGTTGCCGTCCTCAACAAGGAGGTGGAGGCCTCCCACCTGGCCCTGGCTGCCTCCATCCACCAGAGCCAGCTGGACCGTGAGCACATCCTGAGGTTGGAACAGAGGGTGAGTGTGAGAGGCAAGGTTACCTTCAGGGCTGGCCCAGGGGGTCCCCTCTGGCCCCTCTTGTCTCCAGACCGGTGGACCAGCCGTCCTCCTAAGCATTCTCCCTGCTCAGAGCACTCACGCCCCAATCGGAGAGTCTCTCTCCTGTGTCCCAAGGTCTTCTAGGAGGTGCACTGAGTCAGAAGTTATAGTCAAAGTCAACCCCCACCCCCTACCCCCAACCAGCCAATGCTTCATTTCCTTTGCTTGAACTTTTCCTGTAATAGGATACTCCCTCCCCAAGTAGCTCACTCCATTGCTGGACATTCTTTACTATTAGAAAGGTCTTCCTTATACTAACCTGAAATCAGCCTCTCTGTGCCTTCCCTGCATTGTTCCTGGCCCTGCCCTTCAGGATCCACAAAACAAATCTGCCTTCTAGTCCCCACTGAAGCCCTTCAGAGATGAGCAGTCAGTGATTATAGCCTACCTGAGTGTTTTCTTCTTTAGGCTAAATGCCCCTAATATTTTCACGCCTTCATCACAGCACATTGTTGCATGCCGTTCTCATACGCTCTGGCTCAGTCTCTAAAGGATTCCACACATTCAGAGTGGTGGTACCAGACCGACTCCAGATAATCCACTTATCTGACAGTTCTTGGTTGAGCAGAGCTGTCTCCTCCTTTGTTCCAGAGCTTATACTTTTCTTAATATAACCAGTCACCATGTTAATATTGCTGTTTTCTTTTCTTTTCTGCAACATTACATCACTGTCTCATGTTGATTTAGGCCTGAATTTTAGTTGCAGCTACACCATTAACTTGCTGTATAGGTCTAAGGAAGTCACTTTCCCTGTCAGGACTTCAACTTTCTCATCAATAAACGTAGGGATTCAATTTCTTTAAGAACACTGACTTCCACTCCTGACTTCCCTACCTGAGAACACCCAGGGATAAATTTGTATCCTTTCAAATGTCAATGGGAACCTACCCGAAGAGCCAGGCGCTGGGTTCAGGTGACCAAGTAGAGCATTTATGTATGTCACTCTTGCCCCAGTTAGGAGATGGACTCCCAGAGGGGAGTGACCATGTCTTCAGTTTATCAACAAACTTCCTGGCTCCACTCTTACATGCCAGGCACTGTGAAAGGCATGGACACAGAGCAAAAACAAGCATGGGCCCAGACCCAGGTAGGGGAGACCATTAGGTAAGAAAGGCAGAAAAAGATATCTCATAAAACTGCTATGTGGGCTCTGTAAGAACAGAGAGAGAGAGAGAGAGAGAGAAGAGCAGCAGCAGCAGCAGCTGGGCTATGGCAGTGGTTGAAGGCTTCTCAGAGGAAGGGCTGTGTGAGCCGGGTTCCTGGCGTATGAATAGGAGTTGGCCAGTGGAGAAGGAAGGAAAAGGAATTCCAGGCAGGAGGGACAGTGCGTGCAGAGGCAGATGCATGTGCCTGAGGGTGACATGGTCAGGAAGGCATATTCTGGGCAGAACTGTCCCCATAGCCCACCATCCCCACCTCATCCCCACCCCATCCCCAAGCCGTGTCTGGTGCCCCTGGCTGAATGGGCTCCTCCACAGGTGGTGGAATTGCAGCAGACACTGGCCCAGAAGGACCAGGCCCTGGGCAAGCTGGAGCAGAACCTGCGCCTCATGGAGGAGGCCTCCTTCGATGGCACCTTCCTGTGGAAGATCACCAATGTCACCAGGCGGTGCCATGAGTCAGCCTGCGGCAGGACCGTCAGCCTCTTCTCCCCAGGTAACAGCCCCTCGTAACAGCGGCACAGAGACCCACTGGGGGAGGCAGGCCTCACTGGGCCCAGGAAACAAGCAGGGGGAGCAGCCAGCTCTGGGACAGCCGTGCTGTGTGCAGTGAGGCTAGTGTCCATTCGGGCCACCTACTGTGCTGAGACCACAGAGGAGGTACCGTATTTGCCGGCGTATAAGACGACTGGGCGTATAAGACGACCCCCTAACATTTCCACTCAAAATACAGAGTTTGTTATATACTCGCCGTATAAGGCTACCCCCTCTTCCGCACACCTTCCACACACCAAATAAAAGGTAAAACAATATCAGATTTGATTTGGCCCACTGAAGTGCAAACAAGCGTATTGTATTTCGTGTCACCACATAACCGTTTTGGCGATGTTGAGCCACCATGTCTGCTACATGTTTTTCGAGTTCTGGCCAGTGTGGGGTGCCTCTTCTTAATGCACACTTACCCCTTGGCATACTCTTTAATGCTTTCTCATTTGATTTCCAGTCCTGAACCATCTTTTCTGTTACTCCATATTGTCTTGCAGCAGCACAATTATTATTTTCCTTAGCAAAGTTTATAACTTTCAGTTTAAAATTTGCATCATACTTCTTTCTTTTGGCTGGTGCCATGATAGGGATGATAGGGGTTTGACTGGTCGACATTTTCTATGCTGTACTGTACAATGGTGCAGTATTGTGGTTGGCTGTTGGCTATATACAAAGCCTGATTTGATTGGTCCCTGCTCCCTGTTTGCCCGCCCTGTCACTATAGCAGTCTGGTCCACCCTTGCATCAGCATCTCCCTGGGACCTCACTAGTGCGCAAGTGTGAGCTCTTCAACATTCTAACAGGCACCATGATAGCGCAAAATCGCGAATCTTCAATGCATATGTAAAGAAATATACAGTAACCCGAATTTACCACACTTGCAAAATCGCACACAGCCGACCATACACCCAGTATGGTATCGCGATTCGCGATTTTGCGCTATCATACTGGGTGTATGGTCGGCTGTGTGCGATTTTGCGAGTGTGGTAAAATCGCATAACAGCAAAATCGCATAACAGCCGAGCATACACCCAGCAGCGCTGCTGATGCCTGAACGGTATGTGGAATGAAGTGGGCGGGCATCGGGAGGCCACTATGGCACGGGGCAAGCTCTATGGGCAGTCTATCTGAAGTGTACCTGGCGTATAAGACGACCCCCCACTTGGAGGCATATTTTTCAGGGCCAAAAAATCGTCTTATACGCCGGCAAATACGGTAGGTACCCGGCTCAACCATGTAGAGCATGGGCTATTTGAACTGGGCGCACCTTCTACTTCCAAGAGTCAGTTTCTTTCTGAAGATAGGGGTAAAATTGTTATTGACTTTGTGTGGATATCAGATGTGAAAGAGAGTGCAAATGAGAGGACACAGAGGACGATTCTCACCGGTGAGCACCATGGGACCCTGGGCAGCTGAAAGGGCCATGCAGTGTGGGTTCCAATGGCCCCAGAGAGCCAGTGGCTGAAATAAGACAAGTGGAGAACTAAGTGTGTGATTGTGGGTATTGCATCAGGGAATATTGTGTAAATCGGGGCAGCTCTTATTTATTTCTGGGGCCCCAGGGCCTGGCACAATGTCTTGCATAAAGTAGTTATTCGGTAGATGTTTCCCTTAATTAATTGATACCTGTTTATATAACAACATGTATATTTGTGTATAAAGTGCTCAGACCTGTGTGCCTCATTCACCTGTGGGTCATTAAGGAGGATTTCTGCAGGTGACGATATGAACGACCTGTCACCTTTGCCCCAGCTCCATACCTTTCCTGTCCACCACCTCCTCTGATGCGCCCAAGACCAACCGGGCTGGGATGAAGAGTAGCATCAGAACTTACTCCACACCACAGAGCAGGGCTGGGTCCCAAAGCCAGGCCCCTTTCCTAAGGAGCAGGGGCAGCTCCTTCAGTGGGGTGGTTTCACCTCCAAGAAAAGCGAGGCTTTTTCTCCTCGCTTCTTTCCAAAGAGGAACACAGCAAGCAGTGCCTCTAGCTTCCTGTTCTACCAGTACCTAAGGGGCAGAGATGAGTCACACTGTCAGTCTGTCCCTCCTCCACCCCTTCCTGCCTGTCTTCCCACACCCTGTCCCCATTCCCAGAAGGGCCCTTGTGGTGACAGCCGTTGGAATCTACACTGCATTGCCCTTTCAGCTGCCCAGGGAGAGAGGCCCCTGTGCTTAGACACCAGAGGGCGATTCATCCCTCAGGAGCTTTCGCCAAGGGTGCCCTGCAGAACTATGAGCTGCCCCACCCTCCCCCGGCCTCCCAGACCCCGACCACTTGGCCGAGGGTAGCAGAAAGCAGTCAGTGTTGGGAGGGAAGAAGCCTGGCCTCTAATCCTGGCTCTGCCCCCAGCACACTGTGAGGCCAGCCACTTCCCCTCCCTGGGCTTAGCTTCCCAACTGCAGAATGCAGGTCGGCTAAATAAAAAACATGGTCCCAGGGCCAACCGCATTCCCATCCCCTGTTAGGCATTCTCAGTCTTCCCCCAGTGTTAGAGTCAGAAACTCCAGGGGTGGGGCCTGGCCATGTATGATTCTGATGGCCAGTGACAGCCACCGGGCTAGCTGATCGCCAAGATCCGGGCCCTCTTCGACTGTATATGATACAGAAGAATGCTAGCTCCGCCCCGGATTTCTTAGTTCAGAGCCGTGACCTTGGGCATGTCTAGCTGCTGGTCCCAGTTCCCTCATCTGCAAAGTCCAGCTCTCCCCAGTTGCCTCTGTGCCGATTCTGGCTTCTGCATTTCAGCTTTCTACACATCCAAGTACGGCTACAAGTTGTGCCTGCGGCTCTACCTGAATGGGGACGGGGCGGGAAAGAAGACCCACCTGTCGCTGTTCATCGTGATCATGAAAGGGGAGTATGACGCTCTGCTGCCGTGGCCTTTCCGGAACAAGGTACGGCAGGGGAGCAATGGGAGTGGGCGAGGGAAGCCTGCATCCTGGTCCTGGTTTAGCTGTGAACTGGCGGTGACCCGGGCAAGTCCACTGCCCTTTCTGCGTTATCTGTTCCCCCGCCCCTTATAAAACAGGAGCCTGAGTTCACACCTAGTAGCCAAGGCTTCCTCCAGCATCAGGAGTCCAAGGGCAAAAAAGCCTGGACCAGCACCACTGAGAGGCATGTGGAGGGGAAGTTCACATGTTGGGTAAATGAGGAGAACTTCCTGGAGGAGGCGCTGTGGGGCTAGCCTGAACTGGCAGCCTTGTCAGAAAAAGGGAAGGAGACTGAGACCACTACACACCTGTTAGAGTTGCCAAAATCCAACACACCAACGCCACCAAATGCTGACGAGGATGTGGAGCAACGGGAACTCTCATCCATTGCTGGTGGGACTGCAAAATAGTACAGACACTTTGGGAGACAGTTTGGTGGTTTCTTACAAAACTAAACATACTCTTACCATATGACCCAGAAATCACACTCCTTGGGACCAAATCATTTGAAAACTTAGGTCCACACAAAAACCTGTACACAGATGTTTGTAGCAGCTTTATTCACAATTGCCAAAACTTGGAAGCAGTCAAGGTGTTCTTCAGCAGGTGAACAGATAAACTGTGGTACACCCAGGCCACTGGATATTATTCAGCACCAAAAAGAAATGAGCTATCAGGCCATGAAAATATGTGGAGGAACCTTAAATGCATAGTGCTAAGTGAAAGAAGCCCCTCTGAAGAGGCTACATACTGTATGATTCCAACTATATCATATTCTGGAAAAGGCAAAACTGTGGAGACAGTAAAAAGATCTGTGGTTGCCAGGGGTTGAGGGGGGAGGGGTGACTAGCCAGAGCATAGAGGATGTTTCATTCTCTCTATATTTTCCATTCAATTTTCCTGTGCACTTAAAACCGCTCTAAAAACTAAACTCTATTTAAAGTGTTTAAAAGGGTGGGAGTGCCACGGTGGTCTGGATATGAGTCAGTAGGTCAGTGGTTCCCACACCTGCTGGGGAAATTTTAAAATGACCAACAAATCCGTCTCACTACAATAAATGGTGTGGCCTGAGCATCAGGACTTTTAAAACTTTCCCAGAGAATTCTAAGCACGGCCAAGTTTGAGAAGCACTGTGGTGGGTGAAAGGAAGACATTTCATGTCCTGATGGGCGTTCCAGTGACATGTGCCAGGGGAGAGGGTTTGTGTCATTGAGATCATCAGCTTCTTGGGGGTACACATATCTGTCCTGTGCAGACAGAAGCTTCATGCACGTTTCCGGGCGTTGATTGACAGTGCCTCAGCAGAAGGCCTCTCTGTTTTTGCCCCCCCTTGCCTTACCCAGGAGGTTCCAGCGTAGCTGACGATCAAACATCTCAGAGCAGGAAAGGGCATTGTAGGTTATGAGTCCGGCTTCTTGTCAGTGCTTAGTCCCAACTTGAGCCCCCAGCAGCCAACAAAACTGACTGTGGCCTCCAAATCCCCCCTCTTGTGGATAGAATGGCTGATCCCTAGTCACAGGACAACCAGGTGTGGCCCTTACATTGTTTCTTTGGCTCCTGACCTGCCTGAGCTCAGGGTCAGAGGGGCTACACAAGTGGCAGACACAGACCCGGCTCTGAGCCGCTCGGTGCACTGCCCAAGACCCGGCCTCTCACCTGCCCCCGACCCCCTGCAGGTCACCTTCATGCTGCTGGACCAGAACAACCGTGAGCACGCCATCGATGCCTTCCGGCCCGACCTGAGCTCTGCATCCTTCCAGCGGCCCCACAGTGAGACCAACGTGGCCAGCGGCTGCCCCCTCTTCTTCCCCCTCAGCAGGCTGCAGTCGCCCAAGCACGCCTACGTGAAGGATGACACCATGTTCCTCAAGTGCATCGTGGAGACAAGTGCTTAGGGTGCTCAGGGCGGGCAGGGCCGCACGAGCTGCACCTGCATCCTCAGGGAGCACCAACCCAGACTGGGGTTCCAGCAAGATGCCTGAGGTCCTGCCCTTGGTGCCCAAGATCCCAGGGCACAGTGATGGGCTGGGGCTGGCATGACCTGAGCAGGGCTGACAGATTGACTGTGGCGGCTGTCGGCTTAGGGAGGCGGGACCTTGGGCTGGGCCCACAAAGGCAGAGGATCCAGAGGAGGTGGTGGTGGGATCGTTGCCTCTGCACTGACCAGCACTGGAAGCCCGGGAGTTGCTCCAGCCCTGAATGTTGAGGTGGACTCTGACCAAGATGGGGAGGGAATGGGGACCAGGCCTGGGGCATGGATGGTAGGCTAGAGATGTAGGACCTGAGCATGGGAAGGTCCCTACAGGGCCACCGTGGAGAAATGCCAACATGCTTGCTGTCTTCTGCCCAGGGTCAGAGCTAGGGGGTGGAAGAGACAGGGTGCTAATGTGAATTCAGTTTGTCCGGGTATGGGATGAGTTCCCCATCCCTAGAGGAAAACAAGCAAAGCCAGAGGCTATGCTGGGGGTGGGGGGAAGGTATCAAATTGGGGGTTGGATTTGAAAACCTTCAACGTTCCTTCCAGCCCAGAAAGTCTCTAATTCTAGGCCTCCTGGCCCAGGTGAGGCCAGGAGCTGCAGGGATCCTGGGAACTTCCGGGTTCCTCACTCACCTTCAGTAGCACCAGGTGGGCTGAGCTGGCTCACACCTGCCACCCAGGCCTGGCAGCTCAGCGTCCGCACATGCAGAGGCACACACGGACGGGCCCTGCGTCCTGGGCCTCCCCAGCCAAGCTCCCCTCCACGTCCTCCAGGTAATGAGCTCCTAGGGGCATCCGGAAGGAACGTGAAGAAGCAGAGAGGAATAAACTCCCCACTCCCTGCCTGGGGGCCCCACCTTCCTCGCTCTCCAGAATCCCGTGTCACCTGGTTAACCAAGGTATTCCCTGCTCGTTCATTTCAGGGCCTCTGAACCACTAGCAGAGGTTGTCCTTTGAAATCTGTATTAAATCAAAGAAAGAATTTTTTAAGAAACCTCTTTTGAAGTTGTCATGCAGTGTATGGTGGTAGAAGTTGATTGTAACTGAGCCAAGTTTGAAAAACACCCTTGCTGCGCTTTTGGTGCTGCTGCCAGTTTTGCAGGTAACGTCCAAGGCTGGTGTGCTGGCAGGGACATCCCTCTCCGCCTCAGTCTTCTCCTCTCTGTAATGGGGAGAACCACCCCGGCCTGCCTCCTCGCTGGGTTCTGTGGATCACAGGAGATGCTAACAGGAGAGGCTGGAGGGAGCCAGGCCCGGGCACCACTGCCTGCCTGGCCTGGCCCGGCTGTGGCCCACGCTTGTCTTCTCACCTTGGAGGCCTCACACAACTGATTCCTACGGGGACCCTCGCCCAACTTTCCAGACACCCTGAGGCTTCATGCTGCTGCTCAGAGCTCCAGGTCAGAACCTCACTCCTTGCCCCTCGCCCCCCACCCCAACTTCAGCCTTTCCTGCAGCTTAACTCTTCCTCTACTTGCAAGGCCATGACCAGCCTCCCGGCTCACACCCTCAGGGTTTGCTCTGTAAAATGTGTTCGCAGCCCTGCCTGTTCTCCTTAGGCCAGCATCTGTGAGAAGGTCTTCACAAAAAAGAGGAGGGAGCCTCCCAGCTCAGCGGGCTCAAATATCAGAGAACTCAGATCTAACCTGAGTCCAAACCTGGTATCCCGTCCTGCCTCAGCCTCTTCATTTGAAAACCGGGACACATCCTGCCCGGTCCTGCCCAGCTCACAGGGTTTTCCCGAGGAGCACGAGCGCTCTGTAGTGCGATGACATTTTGCCATGCGTGACAGGCTACCAACCTGTCAGGGCTCCTTTTCCTTGTCCCCACTGCTGACAGCCTGTCACTAATGGAGACTGACTTGCTTCCTTGACAAGTGTGAATAACAAGGGAAGGTCTGGCCTTGCAACCTATGGGGACTTCTGCCTCAAGCCGGTGTTCTGGCAATAACATCTTCATCCCTACTCACTGAGCCCCAAGCTAACAAGGGATCCGTAGGACAAGCTACTGCTAGGGACAACTATTACTCTACACTTTTAGTGGCTTATTTCTTGTGGGCAGTGACACAGGCTTTCTTCAAACTGTGTGGGAGGCAGCCATTCTTTCAGTAAAGATTTATTGAGACCTGTGCCAGACCCTAGGGAGGGAGAGGTAAGATATGTACCCTACCCTCAAAAAACTCTTCGTTCAGTGTGGGAAACCAGTATGTAAATAGATCGTTGCAACTGATACATAAGAGACCCTCAGAGAGAGCATAGGATGCCAGACCCATTGGATGAAGCAGGGAGGGCTTCGTGGAAGAGGTGGCAATTAAACTCAGCCTTAAAGTATTTTGAGATGCAGAAGACAGGTGTGGGGGAGAGTAAAGTTGCGGAGATGGGAAGCAGTCTTGGCTTGGGGTATGGTCTGTGAGGTGGAACCACGGAGGAAAAGACGGAAAGGTAGGGTGGGCTGGAGCACAGAAGGCACGGAAGTCAGTTCCATCTGCTGGAAAGTAGCAGCATGGGGCGAGGGGATTCCCAGGTCAACTGTGGGTGACCCTATGAGCTGTTAACAGCAGGATGAGGCAAGGACTTTAAACATTTACTAATTTATCTTCCAACAAAGCCCTATGTTAAGTGCACCAAACACCTAACATCTCACCTCTTTAGAAGGATAAAATGGAAATAACACTAATATGTAAAAAATATTACTAATATATAAACTATTTACCTTATTGAGGTGCTACAGGTATTAAAAAAAGATATTTAATATAAACTCCAGCTTCAGAGTCCTGAAGAAGTAGTAGTGTCTTTCTCCAACCCCCTGCTTGCTTCACATCTTACTGCAATAGCTAAAGCTTTCAGATTAAAAAAGTTTAAATAATAGTAATATTTAAACTATTTAAAAGTAAATATCCATATTGGGTTTCTTATTTTAACTAGAGAGTTTCCAGCGTTTTACCCAAAAATCCTGTTGATCAAGCAATCATGCCATTAAAGCTATTACATAAACACAACACGAAAATCACAGACTCCTCTCTAAGGCAATCACTGTCCCTTAAATTTGAAAATTCAAAAACCTCTGACAATTTTGTTTGTCAATTACATATCAATGAAGCTGAAAAAAAAAAAAGCTTGCTGGGGGTTTCTATGCTTTGTTTTGTTAAGGATTGTCAGTTCCTTACTTTATGAGTCTTAGTAACCCTGGGATCCAAATGAGAAAACGCCAGGAGGTCAGGCCAGACTAAGGCTTCAGCAGGGCTCCCCGCCCTCTGGAGCTTGGATAGAAAGGGCCGGGCTGGAGTCCTTGACCCTGGTCTCAGACCCTGACCCACTCTTTCCTAGCTGTGTGACCTTAGGCAAATCCCATCACCAGCTCTGAGCCCAATCTGTCACCATGGGCAAAGATGGAGAACCAGCCGCTGGCTGTTGTTACAATGTAAGATGCTGACCCCCAGGAGGCTCCCAGGAAAACGATGCTCTGGTGACTTCTGTGCCAGGCTTATTTAAGGGGGAGAATCCCTAAAGCCTTCTACCAGTAAGTCACTTGTTGGGTGTTCACCCAGCAAATCCTGACGTCCACTGTGCTTAGTTTTGGTAATCAGTGGTCAACAATCTAAGTGCGTAAGGCTGTGGGAGACACAGTGAACACAAATACACGAGCCTCCTGGAATGAGGGGCTTCCAGGGCCTAAAACAGGAGCGGCTGGTTGCCAGGGCCCCTTGGGTCCAGGCTCAGGCTACTCAGCACCCACAGCACATGGAACGCAGTGAGCTGCTTTTGTATCCCCAGCACATGGGGCTGCTCTCCCAGGCGCCTCTTCCTGGACTGTTCCAGTCCCTCCCGAGGCAGTGGGAGCCTCCCAGCCGATAAGGGCCTCCTTCCACTGTCTTTTACCAGAGCAAGGCCAAGGCCAGCGAGGGGAGGGAGCATAACTGGAGCCCACACTTACTCTACCGGGGGGTTGTCACTGACCCTCAGCAGCTTCTCCAGCAGCCCCTCCTGCCCGCTGGGACAGGGAGCTGGCCTGAAGAGAAGGGGCCAGGCGGCCCCAGGGGCCACTGGAATCACAAGAATCCGGTTGTTTTGTTGTAGAAAAGTCATAAAAACATTTAAAATAAAAATCCTAAAATTGGCTTCAGAGCCCCTACCAACCTTTCCAATCAGGTTTTCCTTCACTTTGTCTTTTTTTTTTTAAAGATTTTTATTGGGGAATTGAGGGAGGGGAACACACAAGTTTCTGTCCTTTTGTTCTTCAGTCTAGTGGAGAATGTCGCTTCACTGGCCCATGTTGGTATTATCATTGTGCTCTTCCTGGGTGAGGCAGATCAGTCCCCAGGCCCTGGACGGCCGCTCACAGCAGCTCACGGCAGCTCACGCTGGCTGCTGGCTGCTCATGGTAGCTCACGGCAGCCCACTGCAGCAGATGCTGCAGCCTACGCCATCGCCAGCGACTCACGGCAGCCCAGCTCCAGGTTGAGCTGTTGTTCACCATCTTAGCTGTAGAGGGTGCAGCGTCACTGGCCCTCATGTGGAATCCGAACCTGGGCCCTGCTGCTCAGAGCTGGCGTCCCAAGCCAACTCTTAATGAACGCGCCACTTGGCTGGCACCCTTCACTTTGTCTTATTTCTCCTCCTTGCTGGAGCCTTGTCTTGGGGTGAGCTGTTGTTCACCATCTTAGCTGTAGAGGGTGCAGCGTCACTGGCCCTCATGTGGAATCTGAACCTGGGCCCTGCTGCTCAGAGCTGGCGTCCCAAGCCAACTCTTAATGAACGCGCCACTTGGCTGGCACCCTTCACTTTGTCTTATTTCTCCTCCTTGCTGGAGCCTTGTCTTGGGGTCCATGACTGATTCCATGGGGATCACAGAACAGTATTAGGTCATAGCTGACCCTCAAATGTTGGTTTGGCGAATGACCAAATGACTGGGCGAGGGGATTTCTGAGCACCAACCATGCACCAGGCACACTCCCACATGAATCTCACGTTCCTTACAGAGCCCACGGCCATAGCATCGTCCCTGTTTACAGATGAGGAGGCTGAGACTCAGAACGGGACCCCAGGCTTCGTGCTCCCCACCACTCCAGCGGTCTGCAAACTGGCTGTGCATCCCTGAGGGCTGGCTAAAACAGAATGCTGGGCCCTCCACCCCGATTTTTGGAGTCTGCAGTTCTGGAGTGAGGCAGGAGAATTTGCATGTATGACAGGTTCCCCCTGATGCTCCTGGTTCATGACCACACTTTGGAAACCTCTGACCAATGATGCCCCGTCTGAAAAAATTTCAGCACTTAGGCAGAGCATAAATTAACCGTTGGCCACTTCCCATGGCAAAGATCTGTGATGAATTGCCTTCACTGTACAGATATTAGAGGGTTCTATTCCTGACTGTTGCACTGATGTTCCCCCCTCAGAGGAATGCCCCCCAGACATTGCATTCAGTCCTCTGTGAGTGCTCCCCCTGAATGCCACAGGACAGAAACTCCTTAAAGGGGGGTGTATCCATCGAGCAACCAGGCAAGTGACCGCATATGATGAATTTGCTTCCTTAAGTAATCCCTTAAGGAGAGACACGATGGAGGGCTATGGAAGGAGCTGGAAAACTTGGAGAGAACTACCAGAGGCTTCTAAAAGGGGGATGTGCAGGGTTAGGGCTGGAGAGTTGAGTGATGGGGGAAGCAAGACAGGGTCTTTGGCACCTGCGCATGCTCGGAAGAAAGTGATGGGGTGGCCGCAGACTTAGACAGGAAGCTCCCTGCGGGCAGCACTGTCATCAGGGGTGCTCTAGGTTGTGGTTAACAGAGCTGGGACAGAGAGCTGAGGAAAGGGAGGGTTTCCTGGGACACATTTCTGTTTTATGCCCCCAATGGGTACATGTGGCTTCTTTGTCAGACTCTAGCAGGCTTGAGCAGAGTGAGAGTATCCTCACTCATGCTGCCACATTATTAATTAGGCTGTGAAATAAAGACATCATATATGAGGGTGTTTTTATTAATAATCACAGCTGTCATTTATAAAATGCCTATTATGTACCAGGCACTTTAATTCTATAAATATATATATATATATATATATATATATATACACACACACACACACACACTCTCTCTCTCTCTCTATATATATATATATATTATATTATATTATATATATATATATATTACATTCTATAACCTCATTCAGTCCTCCCAAAACTCCGATAAAGTGGGTGCTGAGATGATCCCCATGTCACCGATAAGGAAACTGAGGTTAGAAGAACTTAACTTGCCTAAGGTCCTAGTCACTAGGAAACGACATGGCTATTGTCTCCCTATCTCTAAACTGTCACTTTCCACTCCATCATCCTGCCCGTCATTTCCTGAACACCTGCTCTGTGCAAGGCTCTGGGTGGGACCGAAAGATGAATCATTCAAGTAGTCACTTATTCAATAAACTGTTTTGAGCCCTTACTATTTTGTATGGGCTTATTTATTTATAGCATGCCTTATTCCAGGAAGCACTTAACTTCTTTACTTGATATACAAGAGAATAAAAAATTAAAGTCATGGTTATATGATGGGTGACAAATGGAAAACAGAAGTTGGAAAAGTCAGAAGCCAGGAATGAGACAGGTACACAAAGCGCAGTCCTACATGTTATAGAGGCAGGCCACTGATTGTCCTCTGAGCTTTCTAGTGTGCAAAACCCAATCCCATGTGGTTTGGGGGCCATACGACACCAACCAACCAGTTGCCGAGGGGAATCGTGACTACAGGCTCTGAGACCACAGAGGCCTTTTCCTGGTGAGCTGGCGTGAAGAGATCACTGTGGAACGTAAGGAGCCATGTCCCCAAACAGCGTGCTCACTACACAGCACAAGCCTCAGAGGCTGTTTCCTGCACCCCAATCTGTGCTGGCCCAAGTCCCAACGCAGGAAAGCAGCTCAGAGGAGAGAGAGTGACAACGCAGGGCAAGCAAGCCAGTCTAGCTTAATCCACACGCAGAGTTTAGCGGGAGCATTTACAGCAAACTGGCAGCCTACTAGCTAAATGCAGTCCTCAGGTAAACTTTGGTTGGCCTGAGAAGTGTATTTAAATTGTTTGAGTTAGTTGTCAACTTTAAACAGATTTCACATAAAAATCCAGATTTTGGTGGTCTATTTAAAAAAAATGGATTTGAGGGCCGGCCGAGTGGCACGTTGGTTAAGAGCTGGCTTGGGATGCCAGAGGGCCCCGGTTCGGATCCCACATATGAGGGTCAGTGACACTGCCCTCCACAGCTAAGATGCTGAACAACAGCTCAACCTGGAGCTGGGCTGTGGTGAGTCGCCGGCGATGGCATAGGCTGCAGCCCGTGTGGCAGTGGGTTGCCATGGGCTACCATGTGTAGCCAGCAGCCAGCGAGAGCAGCTAGCAGCTGCAGTGAGCGGTCGTCCAGAAGCCAGTGACTGATCTGCCTCGCCCTGGAGAGTGCAATGATGGTGCCAACTTGGGCCAGTGAAGCAACGTCCTCCACAACTAGACTGAAGAACAAAAGGACAGAACTTGTCTGTTCCCCTTCCCCCAATTCCCCAGCACTGTTCCCATCCCCCCCAATTCCCCAATTAAAAAAAAATCTTAAAAAAATGTTTTAATTAAAATCTATTTAAAAAAAGAAATGGATTTGAAAAACTGGCCAGAGCTGAGTAGTTTTCCAGTCCCTCCATGGTTCCCTGAAGGCCCGTTTTAATTTCTCTACCTGGCTTTGCAAGTCACTGGGAGCCTGCAGCCCCTTTTTAGGATATTTTGAGGTGTGACCCATTAGTGTATATCAGAATCACCCAGTAAATGGTGTACAGTGTGGGGTCCCAGGTCCGTCCCTTGGATTTGGGGTGGGGCTCAGATAGGCATCTTTCTAATAGGAGATTGTGATGCAGGAAGTCTCCCCTAACAGGCCCTTGGAGGCTGGGTGGGGCCTACAGGTGATTGTATAGCTACTGGACACGACTGATCCAGATAAATGGATGAATAGGGTTTCTGTCAACACAACTTTTGGCAAGTGCAGTGGGGTTGTTGAGTTCAAGGCCATGATCCCCAACAGGGGCCTAAAGGGCAGCTCCTATGAGGTGCTGGGGAAGTTCTGAGTCAAGTGCTATAAATTACAGTGGTGCTCAACCTTGGCTGCACATTAGAACCACCTGGGGAACTTTGCAACCCATGCTCCCCAACCTCATGCCCAGGCCACCTCCCAGACCAATTAAATCAGAATCCGCAAGGTTGAGAGAATGCAGGCATTGGCATTGGAAACAAGGAGCCCCTTCTCAGGCCAGGTAGAGACACCGAGAAGAGCAAAGCTCCCTGGAGAAGGGAGAGGCTAGAGGAAGTGAGTAAGTAGACTTCTTAGCATGTCGTGAGCACTCAGGGAAATCAAGCAGGGACACCTCTCCCAGCCTGGGGGACTCCAACTCTCCACTCCCCCACCCCCACCCTCACCCCTGTCCTCCAGAGGAGAGGCCTGGACTGCGTTTGGGGAATAAATACCATGCAGCCACATAAAGAAGGAAATCCCAGCCAAGGCAAGGGTACAGTCCAAGGCTCTGAGGCCCCAGTGGAGGGGGAGGAGGTGGAGCTGAAGGTTGTCTGGCACAGCTGGATCAAGAGGGGAGGTGGGGAATGAGAAGAGGCCACAGGGGCAGGAAGGGGCCAAATCTAAAAGGCCTTGCATGCCAAGCTAATGAAATTGAACTTGACCCTGAAACTAGGAGGAACTGCTGGAGGGTTTGAAGTCATATGGAAAAACAAACCCCTAACGAGCTGGGGTGATCAAGAAGGGCTTCCTGGAGGAGTTCAGCCCTGAGCTAGGGGAAGGGTAGGATTTGGAGAGCTGGTAGGGAGGGAGAGGTGTGGGCATTTTGATGAGCTGCTGCAGTTAAAGCTCTTGAAAAGCCTTCCCTCCCCCACACCCTTTGAAACCATTTGAATCACAGGCTGCCTGTGTTAAAGATGTGTTTGTCTGTTATTTGAAAGCTGTGGTCTCTCTTTCACAGATTCTGGGCCCCATCCCTTGACTAGGAACCAGGAAGGAATGAAGACTGCACCCTCTTGCCCAGAGAGCTAATTATTGTAATACTGTGGACCTCACCAGGGTGTATGGCGTCACTCGTCTCTCTCCTCCAATAGTTCCGAACTTCTAACTGGTCAGTTTTCAGTACATTTTTTATGGGCTGCCTCAAAGCCAGCTGGAAGCTTTTTTTCCATAAACTCTCCCTGAGACAAGTAGCCAGGTTTTCACATATTAAAATGAAAACGTCAAAAGGGCTGTTAAAAAAAAAAAAGAAGATGCAGGCTCATTTGTGAGGCCTCAGCTCATGAAACTCACATCAGAATCCAACAGCATCTGCCAGGTTTTTTTCTGCAAAGTAGATGGTCAGGTTAGAATGGTGATGACCATCACTGATCACTTGTTTATCCATTCACTCAACAAACACTCACTGGGCATTTCCTGGGTGTTAGGCCTTGAGCTGGGTATCAAGACGAGAAGATGCCTCAGGCAAGATTGCTTCATCCCCACTGCCTCTAGGTTCAAAAATCTTAACAGTTTACAAAGTTATCACATGTGACTTTGTGAGCTATATGGACTGTCTTATCCCCGTTTTTTCAGAAAAGAAATCAAGGCTATTAGAGGCTAGATAACTTGCCCCAGAGTCATGATGCTAGCAAGTTGTAGAACTTGGCCTTGGGTCATCCAAGTTCAGATCCTAAGTTCTGTCCACTCTATCTGGCTCCTTTTTAAGCAATGCCATCAAACTGTTATTGGCTTAGCTTGGACAGTAGCTTCAGTACGTTTGACTGTCACTTATAATCTGTTCAGTATCCACCCCCGCCTTAGAAACCTGGTTTCCCTTTTGGGTGGAATTCCCCATTGTGAGGAAGAGAAAAACTAGCATCCACCTCTCCTGGCCACAATCGGTATGAAAACCTAGTGAAGCCAAATTCTTCCCCAGCACCTCCCTCTTGCCTGGACACATGAAACACAACCTCAGCCCATTAGATATTCATTCATTCCTGGGGCTGACTCTTGAGTGAGTGGTGAGGGAACCCTTGCAGGTCACAGTCACTCTCAGGAGAGGACCCTGGATCAGACTGTGCCCACAGCCACCACTTGCCTGAGGTTCTTGCGTTTCTCTTGGCTCTGCCCTTTGTCAGAGCCAGTTCTCCAGCCTCTTGTCTGTTCTGTGAGCCCTCCCTATCCTCCAGCAAGCCTCTTCTTGCTTAAGGTGACATGAGGTGGTCCTGGTTACTTGTAACCAAGAATCCTGACTTATGCAAGGTCATAGGTCCCCATCCTGCTTACATAGCTAGCAAGAAACAGCACCTCCCATGGTGCTGTGGGCAGTGACCAAGGAGAGTCTTACCAGGAAAACCATGTTCGGATGCTGTGAAAATGTTGGCACCGCTTCTCTTGCCAAGGCCCAGGAAATACCACAGGAGACAGACCCAGTTGTCCAGGCTGCTGCTTGTGTCCTGCAAACAGGCAGATCTCCTGTTCCACATCTCACTGCTGGGTTCCAGACCTTTCAGCTTGTCACTCCACCACCAAGCTCGCTCTTCTACTACCCCACTCCCATCTGGGTCCTCCTGGCCTCTTAAGGGTCTCAAGTGTGGAGAAGCTACCTTCTGAAGTAAAGCCCATGGTGTGGTCTGCCGAAGGGGCAAGAGGCAAGGAGCAAGGGGACCCCCATATGTGTCATTCGTCGCCCAGGAGATGGGCTATGACAGGCCCGATCAGTTATTAGGGACTGTCAGGGAGGGTCCATCAGTCAGGGTTCTCCAGAAAAACAGAACCACTTGGATATATACATTTAATTTATATATATTTATAATACTTATTTACTTATAGATACGTTTATTTTAGTTTTAAGAAATTGGCTCACGCGACTGTGGGACTGCCCACCCTGAACCCTGCAGGGAAGGCTGACAAGCTGGGAACTCGGGCTGAGTGAATGATGCAGTCTTGAGGCATCATTTCTTCTTCCCTGGGAAACCTCAGTTTTCGCTCTTAAGGCCCCCAACTGATTGGCTGAGGCCCACCCACATGCTCAAGGTTAATCTTTCCTTAAATCTGCTGACTGTAGATGTTAACCACATCTACAAATACCTTGACAGCCACACCTAGATTCGTGTTTGATTAAATAACTGGGTGCTAAACTACCATATGACCCAGCAATTCCGCTCTTGGGTATCTATCCAGAGAAACCCAAGACGCTAATTCGAAAAAATATATGTACCCCAATGTTTATTGCGGTGCTATTCACAATAGCCAAGAAACAACAGAAATGCCCATCGGTAGATGACTGGATTAAGAAATTGTGGTACATTTATACAATGGAGTATTACTCCGCTATAAAGAAGAATGAAATCGTAACATTTGGGACGATATGGATGGAGTTAGAGACTATTATGTTAAGTGAAATAAGTCAGTCGGATAAAGACAAATACCATATGATTTCACTTATATGTGGAATCTAAAAAACTGAATGGGCGAGGAAAGTGAACAGAGGTGGTCTCAGAGATGTGGGGGTGCAGCTGATGGCTGTTGGTTGGGGCGGGTGGGAATGAGGGAGAGAGGGAGGGGGCTGGATAGCATAAATACGCAGCTGCAGTGTTGCCATGGGGACATGGGGGACAGTTCGAGGAATGTAATTGATAATGTTGTGAATTTTGTAGAGTGTCAGGTGGTCACATGTCTTGCCTTATGGATGGGGAAGAGGCTTGATCACTGCACTGTACACCTGAAGCTGATGTTGTATAATATTGTATGTCAACTATAATTGAATATGCGTGTATGTGTGTGTGTGTGTATATATATATATATATATATATATATATATATATGGTCATGGGATGTGGAGTATAGTGTGGGAGTGGAGTCAAGGGATTTGTAATAGATATGTATGCTATTGGGGGGAAATGGGGCGGCGGATTGGGGGAGCGGGGGTTGTCACTTCGAGGGGTAGAAAGTATAACTATTGCACTGTGCTGTACAGCTGAAACTAATTCTAAAAAATGTGTATTTCATAATAAAAAATAATTTAAAAAAATAAAATAAAATAACTAGGTGCTAAAGCCCAGTTCAGTTGACACATAAAATGAATCATCATAGAAGGGTCCTCACAGAGCGCTGCCTCCTGTGATGGTCAGAGGGGGTGACTGCAGGCAGGATGGACGTGGAGTGGGAAACATTCAAGCTGACATTGGGTCATCTCCTGGCTGCAGAAGAGGACATGGTCCCTCGGTCACGCCGAGGGGGTTTGCCAAATGCCACGTTGGCTGTGCAGGGTTTGCGAATAGATTACCCATTGTTTGAGCCTGGTTTCTTCTCTGCTCTCCCTGAGACCTACACAGACTAAACCCCTTGCTGCAGAGGCCTGTCCCTGTTCATCCCCCCTCTCTGTGCGCTCCCCTTTTATTGTCCAGCTGCCGTAGTACCTCTCTGTTTTATCTGGGTGTTCACACAAACTGTCTGCCATCCCCACCCACCCTACCAAAGTCCTAGGGCCCCCTTCCTGAATGCTGACTGCTCCTGATTCTCTCCCCGCTTCTCTGCTAACCACACACACACACACACACACCCCTCTACACACCCACCCTGGGGCTGTGGAAGCCTCACAGGTGGGATCCAGACCCTAATAGTCTGAACTCCATCTGAAACGAAGAGCTCTCAGCTTACAGGCGTCTACCCAGGCCGTCTCCCATGCAAGCTGGGCTCTCTCCACGCAGCTCTGGCCCAGATGTTTCCTCTCTTCTGTGGCAGGAGGCATACAGGACCTTGAACTGTGATCTTGGAAGAAGGGGCCGATAAGACGCAGATCTGAGAGGTCCCAGCTAAACCTCCTGGAGCAATTGCCCCAGTTTAGGTTCAAAGGCTGGGGAGCAGAACAGACCACAGAGAGTTTCTCTGAGAGCAGCGGAAGAGTGGAGATTAGTTTTAAAGCGCCATGGCATTCTGGTGGCAGAGTCAGAGCCTCTTCAAGATGAAAGAGGTCCCAAAGGTCCCTTCGACTTTCTCCCACCCAGGCACAAGACTCCCTCTGAAATCCATGAGAATGTTGCATATCACAGCACACCCAACCAGAAGGGCTTTTAAATAAATTTTGGCAGTGGAAAAATTCAAGAGGACTGCTGGAGATCTGACAAGAGCAACATGATGTAAACCTCTGGGCAGGGAGGCAGAGAGACCTTGTTCAAATTATGGAGCACCTGCTGACTGACCACCTGACCTGCTGATTTACCTGTTGATGTGTCTGTCTCCTCACCCCACCTGCCAGGCCTGGACTGGAAGATTTTGAATGCCAGAGGTTGTGTCTTATTCATCTTGATGGCACCTCTCCCTCGGCCCCCACCCCCCATTCCTAGCATGGTGCCTGCCCCCAGCACGTTTCCTTAAACAGCGGCTGAAGGCTGAAAGTGGAAACAAAGCTGCCACTTCATTTTTAACAGACAGGGAGACTACAATTCAGAGAAAAGAGCCAGCCATGGTTCCATAGCAAGTCTGAGGTTTCAATAGCATCTCCTGCCTCTCGGCGAAGGCTCTCTTTTCGACCCTCCTGGGCTTCACAGAGAAGGCAGAGACGCTGACTTCTCTGTTTCCTCACAAAAGCCACAGGTAAAAGTGTTTATGGCTTGGCAGCTAACCAAGGCCACAAGCACTTCTGTAGGTCACAGTCTGACCCTGTCATCTGTTTTGTGTTTTTCTTTTTTCTAATGTTTAAACGGCGTTAACAATCACGCTTTCTACTAAAATGTGAAAACTCTCAGCACCTCCATGTTGAGGACATTATTAACTGACCCCCACATTTAGGCAACGAAACACAGGCCCACCTAGGTGGTCACCTGCTCTTAAGGGCGAAAGCACCTTTACCATAATCATTCCCAGAAACTGTATTACCATAATAATTATATTGGTGAGAAGCATTTTCTTCTTTGTAGGGCACGTTCATACATGCTAACTTGTCTAGTACTCGACAAAGAAACAAAGTCACGTTCTCTCGAGATAGTGCTGCGCATTTAAAATAGGTGGATTGATTGTGTATGCAAATTATATATATGCCTTCATAAAGCTGACTTTAAACGTGAGACAGTGAAAACCGCAAGTGATTTTTATTTTCCTCCCTGTGCTTTTCTACACTTTCCAAGTTGTCCTTAATGGAAAGAAAGAATAGCGCAGCAGATGGAAGAGGATGGATGGATTACAGCAAGGCTGCAGGCCTTCTCTCCTGGTTCTTTGGCTTGTGGTTGTCCCCTCTGCTGGGCAAGGGCAGTGACACAGCTGAGGGGAAGGGGATGCATCCTAACTCCCTGCTGTGTGTGACCTGGGGGACATGCCTCCACCTCTCAAAGCCTCTCTCCTCTCCCCTGTAAAGGGACCAAGCTGTGGCAAGTCACAGAACAGACAGGTGGGGACACCGAGCTCTTACGGCCCTGCACATGTGACCAAGCCTCCTCTGCTATCATCCCGACATAGTATCCCTGCCTCTCCCATCTTTAAAATTACCAAATATTTCAAACACTCGGAAAATAAAGAAACAAACTTTAGATTTAAGAAGGGGACAGGTCAGAGAGAACAACGATGGACCTAGCTTTGTCAAATCTTGACACTTTGCCGTATTTACTTCAGATATTTTTTTTCTAAGAAATAAAGCATCATAGATATAATTAAATCCCCGTGTACCCTATTCTGATCTCATTCCCATCCCTTCCTTCCCAGAGGTAACCACTCTTCTAAATGTGCTATCTTTGATTTTCCATACATGTTTTAACGCTTTTCTGATCTGACTGTATCCCTAAACTACATGTAGCATAGTTTTGAATGTTGAAAACAACTTTTTGTATCACACTGTACCTATTCTTCAACTCGATGTTGTTTTTTCCTAGACAATACCTATGTTGAAGCATATAGCCTTCATTTCTTCTTTCTCCCAGTGTATTGGTCCATGGTATGACTAGATCACAATGTATCTGTCTGGATGGCTGTCAGTGAACAATTAATGTCTAATTTCTCACAATTATACATGGAATGAGTGAAGTGGAGTCACTTAATTTGTAGCTATGAGCATCTTCGACTTGATTAAATGTTGCCAAACTACTCCAAAGCAGCGGTAACCATTTACACCTCTGTCAATGGTGTTAAGAGTGTTCTAATGGTGCCACATCCTCGCCACCCTCACCACCCCCTTCCCCATATTCACAGACTTTTTCCTCTTTGCCAGTCTGTTGGGTGTGAAATGGTGTATCACAGCACTTTTCATTTGCATCTCTCACATGACCAGTGAGGTTGAACCTCTTTTCATATTTTTGGCCATTTAGGTTTCCTCTTTTGTGAATTGCCTGTTGATATCTTTAACCCATTTTTTAAAAATTGGACTGTTTGCCATTCTCTTATTTGTACACACTTTCGACCTACTTCTGCCAGGTCCCAAAGCAAATTCAGGTCGCGGCACTTCTCCGCTCTAGACTTCCAATGGCTCTTCCAGAACATGCACCACTTGTCACTTTGTTCAGTGGCCCAGGTTTGCCCGTGGGCTGAAAATCAACTTCAGCCCATTACACTCAGCTCCACCTTCTCTTCCAATCTCGGCCTTCCACTGCTTCCCTCCACACACCTGAACTCCAGCCCAATACCCACAACTCCGTCCCAGGCCTCCTGCAAGTACCCTCCCTTTCACCTGGAAGGCTTACCTCCTTGGTTCCACATTCTACGTAAATGCCAGCTCTTCCATGATATTTATCCCCTCTTCTCAATTCAAAGTTAGAGCTGCCTCTGAACAGTCACTGGTGACATACCTTTCTAATTTATAATTTCCTGTTTTGTAGTGTTTTAACAATGCCTCATTTCACATACCACTGTTTCCTCTGCAAAGCACCTGCTCCCTCATGCTATTTTAACCTTCATTCATAATCTGATTTTAACCTCATCTATGCAACGGCCCTGTGAGATGGGGTAGTATTATTACCCACTTTGAACAAATGAGGAAATGTGGCCTTAACGGGGACTAGCTCACTCAAAATCCCACACTGGCTCTGAGGCAGAGCTGGCCTTGAAGCCAGGACTCCTCCGATTCCAAGTCCAGTTCACTGTGCCACTCCCGTCACATTTACATGTGTTGTCACTGCTTGTGCCAACACCTGACTCCCCCATGAGACTGTGGGCCCCACAGCTCCCAGTTCTAGTCCTACTCTGGGGAGCACTCAATGAATATGCAATTTCTTGACAAAGTACAACAATCACTTACTGCATACCCACTGGGTGCCAGAGGCATTGTATACATTAACCTTCTCAACAACTAGATTTAGATGAGGAAACTGACGCTGAAGAGTTGAAGTGATATGCTCAAGTTCCATAGCCAGGAATCAGTGGAGCAGGCCTATGAGAGCCAGAGATAAGCGCTTCCATAATCTCTGTGCTGTGTATCCTCAAGGCACAGACCCAGCCAGCTGGAGAGATCATACCCCAAGTTCGGGAGGCAGAGGGCCAAGGGTGGGTAGCTTGACAGTAAGTAAAGGCTGAAGGGGTGGGGAAGTGATGTCCACTGGTCACACCCATGATGTACACACTCCCCCAGCCTGGTGGGGGTGTCTGCAGAGTGCGATGGTGGCAGGTGAGTGGAGGGCTGATGGATAAGGAGTGGGGTGTTGTTGGCAAGTGTTCTCCACTGCCTCCCAAAGAGTGAGCCTGAATAGGTACATGTCTGCCCCAGGGCAAGCAAGGGTTCTTATATGACTGGAGCCATGACCAGTGTGCTCTTATCTGTTATTCTTACGGCTGTTGCCTTTCACTGTGCGCCATTTATTTATATGTTGTGTTTGTGTATGTGATAGGTAGTTCCCATCATCTCTGGACATTGTGTCTGCCTGCAATATATTGTTGGTGTTCTTTGTTACTGTGTTGTGGCCCCAATGCCTGCTGTTTGTCTGCCTTATGGGCATGTTCTGTTGTGTGTCTATGCTGTGTACACTGTCACTCTCCTTGTATCTGTGTGTATACCCTGTAATCATCTCTGTAGTGTGTGTTTGTGTCGTGGTGTGAACTTGTGTCTGTGTTGTGTGTATCTGTTTCTGTGTTATGCTTGTGTTGTGTGTCTGTGTTAACCGCGCTGCCAGTGCAGGGTGTTGTTTGTTTATAGTGTGTGAGGCCCGTTTGGGTCGCCTGGGTCTGTGTCTGCGCGGTGAGTCTGTGTGTCTGCACCTCCCTGCTGTGTCTGTGCCAGCTGTAGGTCTGTGCCCTGCGCGCAGAGCTGTTTCCGCAACAAGTGTGTGCCAGCGCTGAGCGCCGCGCGCGCGAGGAGCCGCGCCTGCGTGTGCCCCCTTGTGCCCGCGCCGCGGAGGTGCGGCCGTGTCGCGGCGCGGGGTCTGCGTCCGTGCACACGCGCCGCGTGTCTGCGCCTGGCGCGCGGTGGCGGCGGAGGATGCGCGCCCGCGGCGGGCGGGG